>NC_046987.1:23442105-23467105 GCF_009769545.1 Cyclopterus lumpus
TAAGGTGGAACCGGAACTCCCCGTTAAACGTCACAAATAACAACTGTTACACGCGAGCTCACCCCGTCCGAGTCATCAGACCACCTTAAGATATACAGCAGACCCCGGAAGCGGTTGTGGTTTTTTTGTGTGAAAAACTTTATTGACATAAATGTATTTACAATTCAGACCCGCACTGCTGAGACCTCCACAGGCCAGGAGTCCCAGGTCCAGTCCCAGTCCCAGGTCCATGTCCAGGTCCATGCTAAGGCCTTAAACCCTGACCCCTCAGGGACTCACTGGCATCACTATTTTGAGATATTTTATTTTATTATGCTATTATTTTATTAACCTAACTGTTCTTGGTGGAGCGGTAACAGCCCAATACAGCGGGGGCAGGAGTGCGTTTTAATCTGCTCTTAAATGGAGCGCAGAAGAAGAAGCTGCTCCTATTTCCGGGTCCGGTTCCAGTTGATGACGTTCCTCTGGAGTGTTCCGGTTGTTTCTAGCTGCCGTTTAATCAAACACACCGACGCTCGGTTAGTCGGTACCGGTTCTTCTTCAGGTAACGTGTCTCTATCGGTTACGTAATGGATCAGAAAGAGCGCGAGCTCCCCTTATAGCTGCTAACACACAGCTAACGTTACATGCTAAGATGGATGCTAAGCTAACACACAGCGAGCTGCTAACATGTTGTTGTTCGCTTTACCTCCCACCCCTCCCCATACTAGACTTATGATTCATCGATACGATGATCACAGTTTAATGACTTTAAAAGCTGTAACTGAACAATTTCATCTGACGACGTCAGAGATCAATGACGTCATCGGTCAGTCTGTGAAATGTACGGCTCGATTATATATTTTGATTACCTGCATACGCTGATTAATGTGTCCTGTGAACCATCAGTTATTGATTTGATAAAGATTAAGATTGAATTAATAATTTCTAATATAAAAACAATGTTTATTCATAATTGATAATTTGTATCAGAAAATAGATGGAGAATCAATGTTTTCTATTGATCTCTGCAGACTTTCCTCTGCTAAAGGAGCTAAGTAAGGAAGCATTGAAGCTCCTTTCCTTTGGTAAAGGAAGGTCCAGTGTTTCCTCTGCTAAAGGAGCTAAGTAAGGACGCATTGAAGCTCCTTTCCTTTAGTAAAGGAAGGTCCAGTGTTTCCTCTGCTAAAGGAGCTAAGTAAGGAAGCATTGAAGCTCCTTTCCTTTGGTAAAGGAAGGTCCAGTGTTTCCTCTGCTAAAGGAGCTAAGTAAGGGAGCATTGAAGCTCCTTTCCTTTGGTAAAGGAAGGTTCAGTGTTTCCTCTGCTAAAGGAGCCAAGTAAGGAAGCATTGAAGCTCCTTTCCTTTGGTAAAGGAAGGTCCAGTGTTTCCTCTGCTAAAGGAGCTAAGTAAGGAAGCATTGAAGCTCCTTTCCTTTAGTAAAGGAAGGTCCAGTGTTCCTCTGCTAAAGGAGCTAAGTAAGGGAGCATTGAAGCTCCTTTCCTTTGGTAAAGGAAGGTCCAGTGTTTCCTCTGCTAAAGGAGCTAAGTAAGGGAGCATTGAAGCTCCTTTCCTTTAGTAAAGGAAGGTCCATTGTTTCCTCTGCTAAAGGAGCTAAGTAAGGAAGCATTGAAGCTCCTTTCCTTTGGTAAAGGAAGGTCCAGTGTTTCCTCTGCTAAAGGAGCTAAGTAAGGGAGCATTGAAGCTCCTTTCCTTTGGTAAAGGAAGGTCCAGTGTTTCCTCTGCTAAAGGAGCTAAGTAAGGAAGCATTGAAGCTCCTTTCCTTTGGTAAAGGAAGGTCCAGTGTTTCCTCTGCTAAAGGAGCTAAGTAAGGAAGCATTGAAGCTCCTTTCCTTTGGTAAAGGAAGGTCCAGTGTTTCCTCTGCTAAAGGAGCTAAGTAAGGAAGCATTGAAGCTCCTTTCCTTTAGTAAAGGAAGGTCCATTGTTTCCTCTGCTAAAGGAGCTAAGTAAGGAAGCATTGAAGCTCCTTTCCTTTGGTAAAGGAAGGTCCAGTGTTTCCTATGCTAAAGGAGCTAAGTAAGGAAGCATTGAAGCTCCTTTCCTTTGGTAAAGGAAGGTCCAGTGTTTCCTATGCTAAAGGAGCTAAGTAAGGAAGCATTGAAGCTCCTTTCCTTTGGTAAAGGAAGGTCCAGTGGTTCCTCTGCTAAAGGAGCTAAGTAAGGAAGCATTGAAGCTCCTTTCCTTTGGTAAAGGAAGGTCCAGTGTTTCCTCTGCTAAAGGAGCTAAGTAAGGAAGCATTGAAGCTCCTTTCCTTTGGTAAAGGAAGGTCCAGTGTTTCCTCTGCTAAAGGAGCTAAGTAAGGAAGCATTGAAGCTCCTTTCCTTTGGTAAAGGAAGGTCCAGTGTTTCCTATGCTAAAGGAGCTAAGTAAGGAAGCATTGAAGCTCCTTTCCTTTGGTAAAGGAAGGTCCAGTGTTTCCTCTGCTAAAGGAGCTAAGTAAGGGAGCATTGAAGCTCCTTTCCTTTGGTAAAGGAAGGTCCAGTGTTTCCTCTGCTAAAGGAGCTAAGTAAGGAAGCATTGAAGCTCCTTTCCTTTGGTAAAGGAAGGTCCAGTGTTTCCTCTGCTAAAGGAGCTAAGTAAGGAAGCATTGAAGCTCCTTTCCTTTGGTAAAGGAAGGTCCAGTGTTTCCTATGCTAAAGGAGCTAAGTAAGGAAGCATTGAAGCTCCTTTCCTTTGGTAAAGGAAGGTCCAGTGTTTCCTCTGCTAAAGGAGCTAAGTAAGGGAGCATTGAAGCTCCTTTCCTTTGGTAAAGGAAGGTCCAGTGTTTCCTCTGCTAAAGGAGCTAAGTAAGGAAGCATTGAAGCTCCTTTCCTTTGGTAAAGGAAGGTCCAGTGTTTCCTCTGCTAAAGGAGCTTCCTCACCAAAGAGGACGATTGGACCTCAGCCTTTTTCTTCTCTCCTCAAAACAGGAAGTGTGTAGCTGCTTCTGGCAACCTTCACCTGTCCGCTGACCACTCAGTCGGGTTTCTCCTCCACACACAGGGAGATTTGTGTTCTGACACACACGGTAAACATATTATTGATAAAGATCAATGTTCCCGATGTAACGATTATTGGTTTGTAAACACAGGGTCCATGTAGCTCTGATGACATCATCTTTATTTCAGGTTGCGTTCGGACGCCATCATGGTGTTAGCCGACCTCGGGAGGAAGATCACCTCGGCGCTGAGGTCTCTCAGCAACGCCACCATCATCAATGAGGAGGTAATGGGATGAGGTCATGTGACCAGCCGGTTTCACGGTTATTGATCAGAATATTTCTGTTCGGCCTATAACTAAAATGTAATAGTTATAAAGAAACGAAACGCTGACTCGGTGGTTGATTCTTATAGAAATAAAACGCTGACTCACCGTCTGTGTTCCAGGTGTTGAATGCCATGTTAAAGGAGGTGTGTGCTGCCCTTCTGGAGGCTGACGTCAACATCAAACTGGTCAAACAGCTGAGAGAGAATGTCAAGTGAGTATCAAACACCAGAGCCCTGGTCCAGGAGCTAAACCTGGTCCAGTTCAGGCCAGCAGCTGTGGTTTTTGTCCCTACAGGTCTGCCATAGATCTGGAGGAGATGGCTTCAGGTCTGAACAAGAGGAGGATGATTCAACATGCCGTGTTCAAGGAGCTTGTCAAGGTTAGACCATCATCACTGGAAGAGTCAGAACTACAAGAACATTTTGAAACGATAGCCGAATATAATGTGTGTGTGTGTGTGTGTGTGTGTGTGTGTAGCTGGTGGACCCAGGTGTAAAGGCCTGGACTCCGACAAAAGGAAAGAACAACGTCATCATGTTTGTCGGTCTGCAGGGCAGTGGGAAAACTACAACCTGCTCCAAGGTGACATAACACACCTCAAGCATAACCCCGCCCCCTGTGTAGACAGACTCCGCCCCCTGTAGAGTTATAGTTTGTATTGCTGTTCGAAGCATGCTTTGTTTCCTGCAGCTGGCCTATTATTACCAAAGGAAGGGCTGGAAGACCTGCCTGATCTGTGCCGACACCTTCAGAGCTGGTACACCTCACCTCCTTTTAGTCACTTCACCTCCTTTCAGTCACTTCACCTCCTTTTAGTCACTTCACCTCCTTTCAGTCACTTCACCTCCTTTCAGTCACCTCTCCTCCTTGTCACCTCTCCTCCTTGTCACCTCTCCTCCTTTCAGTCACCTCTCCTCCTTGTCACTTCTCCTCCTTTCAGTCACCTCTCCTCCTTGTCACCTCTCCTCCTTGTCACCTCTCCTCCTTGTCACCTCTCCTCCTCGTCACCTCTCCTCCTTTCAGTCACCTCTCCTCCTCGTCACCTCTCCTCCTTGTCACTTCTCCTCCTTTCAGTCACCTCTCCTCCTCGTCACCTCTCCTCCTTGTCACCTCTCCTCCTTGTCACTTCTCCTCTCCTCCTTGTCACCTCTCCTCCTTTCAGTCACCTCTCCTCCTTGTCACCTCTCCTCCTTGTCACCTCTCCTCCTTTCAGTCACCTCTCCTCCTTGTCACCTCTCCTCCTTGTCACCTCTCCTCCTTGTCACTTCTCCTCCTTTCAGTCACCTCTCCTCCTTGTCACTTCTCCTTTCAGTCACCTCTCCTCCTTGTCACCTCTCCTCCTTGTCACTTCTCCTCTCCTCCTTGTCACCTCTCCTCCTTTCAGTCACCTCTCCTCCTTTCAGTCACCTCTCCTCCTTGTCACCTCTCCTACTTGTCACTTCTCCTCCTTTCAGTCACCTCTCCTCCTCGTCACCTCTCCTCCTTGTCACCTCTCCTCCTTGTCACCTCTCCTCCTTTCAGTCACCTCTCCTCCTTGTCACCTCTCCTCCTTGTCACTTCTCCTCTCCTCCTTGTCACCTCTCCTCCTTTCAGTCACCTCTCCTCCTTGTCACTTCTCCTCCTTTCAGTCACCTCTCCTCCTCGTCACCTCTCCTCCTTGTCACCTCTCCTCCTTGTCACTTCTCCTCTCCTCCTTGTCACCTCTCCTCCTTGTCACCTCTCCTCCTTTCAGTCACCTCTCCTCCTTGTCACTTCTCCTCCTTTCAGTCACCTCTCCTCCTTTCAGTCACCTCTCCTCCTTGTCACTTCTCCTCCTTTCAGTCACTTCTCCTCCTTTCAGTCACCTCTCCTCCTCGTCACCTCTCCTCCTTGTCACCTCTCCTCCTTGTCACCTCTCCTCCTTTCAGTCACCTCTCCTCCTTGTCACTTCTCCTCCTTTCAGTCACCTCTCCTCCTTGTCACCTCTCCTCCTTGTCACCTCTCCTCCTTTCAGTCACCTCTCCTCCTTGTCACCTCTCCTCCTTGTCACCTCTCCTCCTTTCAGTCACCTCTCCTCCTTTCAGTCACCTCTCCTCCTCGTCACCTCTCCTCCTTGTCACTTCTCCTCTCCTCCTTGTCACCTCTCCTCCTTTCAGTCACCTCTCCTCCTTGTCACCTCTCCTCCTTGTCACCTCTCCTCCTTGTCACCTCTCCTCCTTGTCACTTCTCCTCCTTTCAGTCACCTCTCCTCCTCGTCACCTCTCCTCCTTGTCACCTCTCCTCCTTGTCACTTCTCCTCTCCTCCTTGTCACCTCTCCTCCTTTCAGTCACCTCTCCTCCTTTCAGTCACCTCTCCTCCTTGTCACTTCTCCTCCTTTCAGTCACCTCTCCTCCTCGTCACCTCTCCTCCTTGTCACCTCTCCTCCTTTCAGTCACCTCTCCTCCTTGTCACCTCTCCTCCTTGTCACCTCTCCTCCTTGTCACCTCTCCTCCTTTCAGTTACCTCTCCTCCTTGTTACCTCTCCTCCTTGTCACCTCTCTTCCTTGTCACTTCTCCTCCTTTCAGTCACCTCTCCTCCTTGTCACCTCTCCTCCTTGTCACCTCTCCTCCTTGTTACCTCTCCTCCTTGTCACCTCTCCTCCTTGTCACTTCTCCTCCTTTCAGTCACTTCTCCTCCTTTCATTCACCTCAACAACACTTCCAGTACTCCAGTAAGTGTTTTTCTGTATTTTGTCAGGTGCCTTCGATCAGCTGAAACAGAACGCCACCAAAGCCAGGATCCCGTTCTACGGCAGGTGAGTTGGAGAGGCCACGCCCCCTGCTGTTTGCTGAAGGTGAAGCGTCACACCTGTGTTGTGTTCAGTTACACAGAGATGGACCCGGTGGTGATAGCTGCCGAGGGAGTCGAGAAGTTCAAAGGAGAGAACTTTGAGATCATCATTGTTGATACGAGTGGACGACATAAACAGGAAGACTCGCTGTTTGAGGAGATGCTGCAAGTCTCCAATGCTGTGGTGAGTACCTGAAGGCACCGCTGACCGACTGAAGGGGTCTGTGGTGAGTACCTGAAGGCACCGCTGACCGACTGAAGGGGTCTGTGGTGAGTACCTGTGACGGACCTGGGTGTTTCCACAGCAACCTGACAACATCGTGTACGTGATGGACGCCTCCATCGGTCAGGCCTGTGAGTCTCAGGCGAAGGCCTTCAAAGACAAAGTGGACGTTGCGTCGGTGATCGTCACCAAACTGGACGGGCACGCCAAAGGAGGAGGAGCTCTGAGCGCGTAAGACCGCGTGATGTCATATTGACCTGGTGTCCTGTTTCCTGTCTATGCTGACGCTGTTCTTCTTCTGTTGTTTCCATCAGTGTGGCAGCCACAAGGAGTCCCATCATCTTCATCGGAACAGGAGAACACATCGACGACTTCGAGCCCTTCAAGACTCAGCCCTTCATCAGCAAACTGCTCGGTGAGGAGGAGGAGGAGGAGGAGGAGGAGGAGGAGGGGGGTACAATAAAAAGCATGTCTCCTGAAAACCTTCAGTAACTCCTTCTCTTGTCAGGAATGGGAGACATCGAGGGTTTGATCGACCGAGTGAACGAACTAAAACTGGACGACAACGAGGAACTGATCGACAAACTGAAACACGGTGAGGAACTCCACTTTCTTTGTTTATTCTATTTAAAAAGGAATAATGCACACTTCACGTCCTTAAACTCTATTGAGACACTTTGGCCTTTTTTCAACATGCTTTCTTGTACAGAATAAATCCCAGAATGCACCAGCAATGGTGGAGTAAACCCACAACCTTTTCTGAATACTGTTGTCACGGAATGTAATTTTATGATGATTAGTTAGTAGTTTAAGCATCAAATCTGTGGTTGGTTTGTCGAGATTCAGCTGACTTATAAATAAGTGTTGATTTAGAAAATTGGAGGTCCTCCTCGCGGAACCCCCTAGTCCCCGTCGGAACCCCCTAGTCCCCGTCGGAACCCCCTAGTCCCCGTCGGAACCCCTTAGGCCCCGTCGGAACCCCCTAGGCCCCGTCGGAACCCCTTAGGCCCCGTCGGAACCCCCTAGGCCCCGTCGGAACCCCCTAGTCCCCGTCGGAACCCCTTAGGCCCCGTCGGAACCCCCTAGTCCCCGTCGGAACCCCCTAGTCCCCGTCGGAACCCCCTAGGCCCCGTCGGAACCCCCTAGGCCCCGTCGGAACCCCCTAGTCCCCGTCGGAACCCCTTAGGCCCCGTCGGAACCCCCTAGTCCCCTGTCGGAACCCCCTAGTCCCCGTCGGAACCCCTTAGGCCCCGTCGGAACCCCCTAGGCCCCGTCGGAACCCCCTAGGCCCCGTCGGAACCCCCTAGGCCCCGTCGGAACCCCTTAGGCCCCGTCGGAACCCCCTAGGCCACTTGGTGACATCATCAAGTCAGCTGCTGTTCCACCTGCAGAAAGAGCGTCCTCCCGTCCTTGGAGACTAAAAGTCCAAAGTGCACAAGTCCGTACTTGGTGTTTAGAAGCGTCCTTCATGTACGATGTTTGTAATGACCTGTGACCTCCAGGTCAGTTCACCCTCAGAGACATGTACGAGCAGTTCCAGAACATCATGAAGATGGGACCTTTCGGACAGATCATGGTAAACACTCACCTGCTGCACAATAAGCTGAGTCATGTGACCGGACTAGAGACCTCCGTGGTCTTTAGGTTTATAATGGAGTGTCTGTGACGCGTTCAGGGGATGATTCCTGGCTTCGGTACAGACTTCATGAGCAAAGGAAACGAACAGGAATCGATGGCTCGACTGAAGAAACTGATGACCATCATGGACAGCATGAACGACCAGGGTAACACACTCACACACACACACACACACACACACACACACACACACACACGGTTCTACTGGTTCATGTTACGTGTCTCTCAGAACTGGACAGTAAAGATGGTGCAAAGCTGTTCAGTAAGCAGCCCAACAGGATCCAGAGAGTCGCTCAGGGGTCCGGAGTCGCCACCAGAGACGTCCAGGAGCTGCTGACCCAGTACACCAAGTTCGCCCAGATGGTGAAGAAGATGGGGGGCATCAAGGGACTCTTTAAAGGTAGGGGGGCTGTGGAGAACTGGTAGGGAACCGTGGAGGACTAGATCGTGGAGGACTAGATCGTGGAGGACTCGGGGACCGTGGAGGACTAGACCGTGGGGGACTAGATCGTGGGGGGCTCGGGGACCATGGAGGACTAGATCGTGGGGGACTAGATCGTGGAGGGCTCGGGGACCATGGAGGACTAGATCGTGGGGGACTAGATCGTGGAGGGCTCGAGGACCGTGGGGGACTAGATCGTGGGGGACTCGAGGACCGTGGAGGACTAGATCGTGGAGGACTCGGGGACCGTGGAGGACTAGATCGTGGGGGGCTCGAGGACCGTGGGGGACTAGACCGTGGGGGACTAGATCGTGGGGGGCTCGAGGACCGTGGGGGACTAGACCGTGGAGGACTAGATCGTGGAGGGCTCGAGGACCGTGGGGGACTCGAGGACCGTGGGGGACTAGATCGTGGGGGACTCGAGGACCGTGGAGGACTAGATCGTGGGGGACTCGAGGACCGTGGAGGACTAGATCGTGGAGGACTCGGGGACCGTGGAGGACTAGATCATGGAGGACTCGGGGACCGTGGAGGACTAGATCGTGGGAGGACTCGGGGACCGTGGAGGACTAGATCGTGGGACTCGGGGACCGTGGAGGACTAGATCGTGGGGGACTCGAGGACCGTGGAGGACTCGGGGACCGTGGAGGACTAGATCGTGGAGGACTCGGGGACCGTGGAGGACTAGATCGTGTGGGGCTCGAGGACCGTGGAGGACTAGATCATGGGGGACTCGGGGACCGTGGAGGACTAGATCATGGGGGACTCGAGGACCGTGGAGGACTCGGGGACCGTGGAGGACTAGATCGTGGGGGACTCAGGGACCGTGGAGGACTAGATCGTGGGGGACTCGGGGACCGTGGAGGACTAGATCGTGGGGGACTCGGGGACCGTGGAGGACTAGATCATGGGGGACTCGGGGACCGTGGAGGACTAGATCATGGGGGACTCGAGGACCGTGGAGGACTAGATCGTGGAGGACTCGGGGACCGTGGAGGACTAGATCGTGGGGGACTCGGGGACCGTGGAGGACTAGATCGTGGGGGACTCGGGGACCGTGGAGGACTAGATCGTGGGGGACTCGGGGACCGTGGAGGACTAGATCGTGGAGGACTCGGGGACCGTGGAGGACTAGATCATGGGGGACTCGGGGACCGTGGAGGACTAGATCATGGGGGACTCGAGGACCGTGGAGGACTAGATCATGGGGGACTCGGGGACCGTGGAGGACTAGATCATGGGGGACTCGAGGACCGTGGAGGACTAGATCGTGGAGGACTCGGGGACCGTGGAGGACTAGATCGTGGGGGACTCGGGGACCGTGGAGGACTAGATCGTGGGGGACTCGGGGACCGTGGAGGACTAGATCGTGTGGGACTCGGGGACCGTGGAGGACTAGATCGTGGAGGACTCGGGGACCGTGGAGGACTAGATCGTGGGGGACTCGGGGACCGTGGAGGACTAGATCGTGGGGGACTCGGGGACCGTGGAGGACTAGATCGTGGGGGACTCGGGGACCGTGGAGGACTAGATCGTGGGGGACTCGGGGACCGTGGAGGACTAGATCGTGGGGGACTCGAGGACCGTGGAGGACTAGATCGTGGGGGACTCGAGGACCGTGGAGGTCTGGCAGAGACATTGAAGTTCTGTGTTTTTAAAGGAGGAGACATGTCGAAGAACGTGAACCCGTCTCAGATGGCTAAACTGAACCAGCAGATGGCCAAAATGATGGACCCCAGAGTCCTGCACCACATGGGTGAGACCTGGTTCATAATATTATCAAAGTTTAATAATATAGAATATGTAATGATTAATGAGCTTTTATTTTGAAGGTGGGATGGCCGGTCTTCAGTCCATGATGCGTCAGTTTCAGCAGGGAGCCGCTGGCAACATGAAAGGCATGATGGGATTCAACAACATGTGATCACCGGCCAATCGGCTGCCTTAATACATTACAAACTTTTAGCGCCGCCTCCTGACAGGTACAAGTGAAGGGGGCGGGACTTGGAGAGAGGGAGCGCAGGAAGTGTAAAGAGACAAAATAAAAGCAGGATGTTTGAATTTTCGTTCTGTAGTCTGCTTTTTAGAAAAATGCCAGAAGAAGAAATGCAATGATTTAAAGGATCAGTTCCTCATTTGAAGGTTCAGATGTATCTAAATGATATTCAAATGTTGGACTGCCCCTTTAAATGAGAAGGAGAAAGACGTGCTGGTTGTTTTTCGGGCCTCATTAATTTAATTCTGTAAAAGTTGTTTGTGTATAAGATTTAAATGGAGCAGAGAGTCCGTCCTGATGGGATGAGAAGAAGACACATGATGATGAAGATGATGAAGATAACATTAGTTAGTGACAGTATTTTTGTCATAATAAACATTTGTATTTCACCATTTTAAACCTGTTTTATTTATTTGATATTCATCTCTGCGAGCATGTGTCAGCACCAACTCACTACGTTCCCCATAGCTCTCTTAAGGAGAGGTCCACTTCCCCCTTTCCAATGCAATAGAACCGTATCCACTGGGATAGAACATCTCATATCACTGTATGTGAATGACCCAGTGGCATCTTGTACGATTAAATCGAGTCCGATGGAGTTTTGGTTCATTTTCAGGATATAAATTAAACTTCAAAGAGTGTTTTGTGCCCAATAAACGATTTGGCTTGCCAAGTTCAACAGACTTCAGTACCTTTTGGTGTCAAGTCGGTGATGTTTTATCACGGAATAAAAAGGTCTAAAGATACACATCGCCTGGATAGTTTGTGGCGGAGCGTCTAGACATGTTGCCCACCTAGAGGCTCAAGCCTTAAAGTTGGTTAAGGTTTGAGCCTCTACACATCTACACCTCTACACATCTACACCTCTACACCTCTACACCTCTACACCTCTACACCTCTACACCTCTACACCTTTACACCTCTACACCTCTACACCTCTACACCTCTACACCTTTACACCTCTACACCTCTACACCTCTACACCTTTACACCTCTACACATCTACTCTTGGCCTCGCTACATTTAGGATGTGGGTTAAATTTAGTCTTGACTTTAAATTTCTTGCGGCTTCTTCTCTGGGTCTGGAGTTTGTTTTAAAGTTGTTTTTTAAAATGTGTTTATTTAAGGGACAGTGCACATTAATATAAACATTTCTGTAAAATAAAGGACAGTTAAGTTAAAATGGACAGAATAAAAAACATCCATGTCAGAATAAATTAAATATAACCACAGACAGGTAAACAACAACAAAAGACATGCATGCAGGTGGAGTGAAAGGTCGACCAGCAAAGTCAAGACAAACAGACAGTCAACAACTGACAGACAGATTGACTGACTGACAGATTGAGGACGGGTTGGAGCAGTTACAGTCTAATGCTGACAGAGCTGCTACTAATGAACCATTTCTTTGTCTCAGCTTTAAAAGAATGATTGTAGATCTCTGATTGATCCTGGAATGGAGTTCAGTGAACTGCTGCCTGTACGGAGAACGCAGCATGACTAGAAGCACTTTTCCTGAGAGGGACAATACATTAATAATAATAATAATAATAATAATACAATCCCCTCTTGCTGCACCTCTTGTGAGCCGATGTCCAGGTCGTGTGGTGACAGATTGTTTGAGAGGAGAGGTCAACCCATGTATAATGTTGTACATGAGACAGACATGCACATATTTAATCATGTTATCCCAACTAAGCAAGTTATATTTTTTAGTATAGGACAGTTTTTTTTTATCAAGAGTTTTGAGCGTATGCTTATATAATGACTAATGGTTTAAGAGTAGTGGCACTAGCATGTGACCAGGTTGTTAAACAGTAGGTGATGTGGGAAATAACCATTGAATGCATGAATGTTTGAGCTGCCTCTGTTGACATGTAGTTGTGTGAGAACCGGAAGTTAAATAGATTGAATTTGACCCGATTACAAACTTTTTTCAGGGATTTGAAAGACAAATTGGAATGTAAAAGTACTCCTAGATAGTTAACAGGATAGGTCGTGAGGTAGTGATAACAGATCTAGTGTCACCAGATTTGCAGCATGTGTGCACACTGCAACTTGTAACCCCCCCACACATTGCTATGCCACTTAACACTAGGGGGCGCTACAGTAATTCGGATCATTTGTTTGCCAAAGCATACATCAGAGGACGTATTATTTCATTCACCTCTGCTAAGAGAAGAGGAAAAGAGTCCAAACAGAAAGAATTGGAAGATAAAATAAAAGACTTAGAACATAAACATAAACAATCTGCATCAGCCAATCTCCTAAATGACCTCAAGTCAACCCGAAGAGGACTCAACAGCCTACTATCAGATCAAATTGAGGGAAGTTTAAGATTCACGAACCAAAGATACTATGAACACGGTAACAAAGCAAGCAGATTACTAGCTTTTGGATTAAGAAAAAAACAATCATCTAATACAGTACAGAAAATTAAATCAAAAGAAACTTTTGTTACAAAACCAGATAAAATAGCAGAATCCTTCGCAGAGTTTTACAAATCCTTATACAAAAATACAGATACCTGCTCTGATAATGCAAAACTTACAGAGTTCCTAAATCCTATAAAATTAACTGAACTGACAGAATCAGCAGCCAAGGAATTAGAGAAGCCTATTGAGGAATGGGAGATCAAGCAGGTGATCCCAACACTCAAAAATAATAAAAGCCCAGGACCGGATGGATATATTAATGAATGTTATAAAACCTTCAAGGATATGTTATCACCACTGTTGCTGAAAGCATACCACCATGCATTAGAATCTAAAACCATGGCACCATCTTGGGCTGAGGCAACTATAGTGGTAATTCATAAAGAAGGAAAAGACCCCACAGAGTGCCAATCATATAGATATCACTGCTGAATGGGGACCTGCGCATTCTAACAGCAATCCTATCAAGAAGAGTCAATCATATAATCACTAAAATCATCCATCCTGATCAGACGGGATTCATCACTGGAAGATACTATGGTGATAACTTACGACGCTTATTAAACATAATATCCCATCAAAAAGAAGAGAAAGTAGAAGCTATGATTTTGTCTCTAGATGCTCAAAAAGCATTTGACCGGGTATCGTGGCATTATCTATTTCAAACACTAAAAAGATTCAAATTTGGCCCCAACTTCTTGAATTGGATACAAACACTATATTCGTCACCACAAGCAGCTGTTAAAGTGAATGGATATAGATCACAAAGATTCACATTGGAACGCGGCTGCAGACAAGGCTCCCTTTATCCCCCTGCTGTTAGTATCGAACCCCTAGCCCAGCTTATCAGAGATGATAATAAAAGGAACTGTAATACATAAAGAGGATCATAAAATATCCCTGTATGCTGATGATGTATTATTATATCTGACGCAACCTGCATCAACAATACCACATCTAAAGGAACTCATCTCACAGTATGGATACTACTCTGGATATAAGGTAAATGTGGAATAAACAGAGGCTATGGATATCAATGGAAACATCTCAAGAAATGTAAAACTCCAAAGTGGATTTAAATGGCCAAATGACGGTATAAAGTACCTTGGTATATACATCCCCTCATCCCTACAGAAGTTATATGAGGCCGATTATAGTAGAATGATTCGGTGCATTGACAGTGACCTGGAACGATGGTCTACGCTCTCTTTGTCCCTGCTTGGTCGTGTTGAAAGTATTCGCATGAATGTCCTGCCCAGACTTCTCTACTTATTTCAGATGCTACCTATAGAAATTCCAAAATCTAGTTTTGATAACCTGGATAAAATCATTTCCAAATTTTTCTGGCAAAAAAAGCGTCCTAGAATTAGACTTAAAACATTACAGCTCTCTAAACTAAATGGAGGCCTTAAACTCCCAAACTTAAAATATTACTTCTGGGCTGCACAAATGAAACCTCTGATAGTGTGGATTCAGAATGGCACATACACTCGCTGGCTTAATATTGAGAAAAACATATGCCCAGAGCCCTTACAAGTCTTGCCTTTTTCAGATGCGCCCGTAAAAGAAGTGGCAGAGTGGACTAAGATTACTCTTAAAATCTGGAACAAAGTACAGACAGCTTTTGGGCTTCCAAAGTTTATTTCATTAGAGCATCGGATCTATGAAGACCTTCACACCCAACAATCTGGATACGGGCTTTAGAAAGTGGTCAGACATGGGACTGGCTCACCTGCACCAGTTATTTAATGAGGATAACCTCAAGACATTCGAGCAGCTGGAAAAAGATTTTGATCTTCCCAAAACAGATTTCTACAGGTTCCTACAATTAAGAACTTTTCTAACAACACACAGTGGGGAAAGCTTGTGAAACGTACACCCCTAGAAAGGTTTTTAATCGAGATACAGATGGGGAATGAAGATAAGTCAATTATATATTATATTTCTATCTATGAATCTACATAATTCCCAACAGATAAAGCAGTGGTGGGAAGCGGAAATGAACACGATCATACCACAGAATACCTGGGAGGAAATGTGCACAGAGGCACACCTAGTTACAAACTCAGACACCTGGAGAGAATTTAAATGGAAAAGAATCACCAGATTCTTCAGAACCAGAGATAGTAGCTAAGATGGGCCCAACACATTCCAACTGTGGAAGCGCTGCCAATCATACACATATATTCTGGCTACGCCCTAAATTAAATACATACTGGGAGAAGTCTTTGATGCCCTCAAAGAAATCTTCCAACAGGACATCCAACGACCCCACAGTAGCTCTATTGGGAGTGATACCTGAAGGCCTGGATGGGAGGGCCAAAGAATACCTCCTAAACATATTACTCACAGCAGCATTGAAGGGGTTAAAAATACCTCCTGAACATATTACTCACAGCAGCATTGAAGGGGTTAAAAATACCTCCTGAACATATTACTCACAGCAGCATTGAAGGGGTTAAAAATACCTCCTGAACATATTACTCACAGCAGCATTGAAGGGGTTAAAACCGGATCCCCCAACATACGACTTATGGATCCAAAACGATCTATCACATATTCATCAAGGCTCCAGAAGCCCATCTTAACCAAACGATGTATTTCATTATTTTTGTATGCAATCTATTCATTATTATGCTTATTTCCCCTCTTCTCTTCTTTCTTGGAAAGCACCATTTGATGTTTGTTGTTGTTTGTTGTTGTTTGTGTACCTGAATATCACGTGTTCCGAGACATACAACTGAAGAATTGACAGAAAGCGACTGTATGAAAATACATATTGTTATGTTGTTGAAAACTAAATAAAAAAAAGAGAAGCCCCCTACTGGCCGAATCCAATCAGCATTACGTGACAAACTGTCGGCTTTGCACAACTTTTACAGGACGCCGTCTACGTCACGCAGAAAACCGTGACGCGTCATGTTGCCACGGGAACCGGTCGAGTGTTTGCAGCTTTAATTATTAGACTTTTATTATTATTTTTACTTTTGTTTGATTTGCTTTCCTATTCTTTTTTTCGTCAATATTGTAAAGTGATTAACAAACAATTCAAATACCTGTTCTTTAATCCTTGCATGTCATATTGTGCATTCTCATCAATAAAGTACATTTAAAAAAAAGATGGACGAGTTGCATCGTTTCCTGGATCCTTCAATGTGAGATGTTCAGTCTGATTCATTCAGCTCCTCTGTCAGATGCAGGAGATCATCCTGCCCACGGCAAGACTCATGGGAGATATATATAGATATATATATATATCCCCACACACACAATAAATCACCTCTGGCCAAATCAATCTCTTAACAACACCATTAAACTGTTTGTTTACCTCTTTTTACTATTGTTTAGTAAGTTAATTAAATGTATTCTATTTTTTTAATTGATTGTGCATATTTAATATTGCTTTACGACGACATGACGCCCCGACGACATGACGCCCCGACGACATGACGCCCCGACATGACGCCCCGACGACATGACGCCCCGACGACATGACGCCCCGACGACATGACGCCCCGACATGACGCCCCGACGACATGACGCCCCGACATGATGCCCCGACATGACGCCCCGACATGACGCCCCGACATGACGCCCCGACATGACGCCCCGACGACATGACGCCCCGACGACATGATGCCCCGACATGACGCCCCGACATGACGCCCCGACATGACGCCCCGACGACATGACGCCCCGACGACATGACGCCCCGACGACATGACGCCCCGACGACATGACGCCCCGAGATGACGCCCCGACATGACGCCCCGACATGACGCCCCGACATGACGCCCCGACATGACGCCCCGACGACATGATGCCCCGACATGACGCCCCGACATGACGCCCCGACATGACGCCCCGACGACATGATGCCCCGACATGACGCCCCGACATGACGCCCCGACATGACGCCCCGAGATGACGCTCCGACATGACGCCCCGACATGACGCCCCGACGACATGACGCCCCGACGACATGACGCCCCGACGACATGACGCCCCGACATGACGCCCCGACATGACGCCCCGACGACATGACGCCCCGACATGACGCCCCGACATGACGCCCCGACATGACGCCCCGACATGACGCCCCGACGACATGATGCCCCGACATGACGCCCCGACATGACGCCCCGACGACATGACGCCCCGACATGACGCCCCGACATGATGCCCCGACATGACGCCCCGACGACATGATGCCCCGACATGACGCCCCGACATGACGCCCCGACATGACGCCCCGACATGACGCCCCGACGACATGATGCCCCGACATGACGCCCCGACATGACGCCCCGACATGACGCCCCGAGATGACGCTCCGACATGACGCCCCGACATGACGCCCCGACGACATGACGCCCCGACGACATGACGCCCCGACATGACGCCCCGACATGACGCCCCGACGACATGACGCCCCGACGACATGACGCCCCGACATGACGCCCCGACATGACGCCCCGACATGACGCCCCGACGACATGACGCCCCGACGACATGACGCCCCGACATGACGCCCCGACATGACGCCCCGACATGACGCCCCGACATGACGCCCCGACATGACGCCCCGACATGATGCCCCGACGACATGACGCCCCGACATGACGCCCCGACATGACGCCCCGACATGACGCCCCGACGACATGACGCCCTGACGACATGATGCCCCGACATGACGCCCCGACATGACGCCCCGACATGACGCCCCGACATGACGCCCCGACGACATGACGCCCCGACATGACGCCCCGACATGACGCCCCGACATGACGCCCCGAGATGACGCTCCGACATGACGCCCCGACATGACGCCCCGACGACATGACGCCCCGACGACATGACGCCCCGACGACATGACGCCCCGACATGACGCCCCGACATGACGCCCCGACATGACGCCCCGACGACATGACGCCCCGACATGACGCCCCGACATGACGCCCCGACGACATGACGCCCCGACATGACGCCCCGACATGACGCCCCGACGACATGATGCCCCGACATGATGCCCCGACATGATGCCCCGACATGACGCCCCGACATGACGCCCCGACATGATCCCCCGACAATTTGGGGCAATTTGATCATTTGAGTTAGTTTGTTAACAAAAATATATATAAGTTGAAAATATCCTACTATTTAATTTCATAAATAATGTTGGCGATGGGTGCCCTTTTTTTGGGGTTTGAGCACCTGCCCCCCAAAATGTCTGTGCACGTGCCTGCTGCTGCTGCAGATGATTTACTTTCACTCGGCCTGTAGCGCTGAGGAATGCGGTTCCTGGATGTTGCTCAGAGTGAGACCTCTTCGCACTCTCGCTCTCTGTGTCTCGACGTGGCGCCGGAAGCCGCCATGTTGTTTTGCTTCGTTGTCAGCAGAAGGAGCGAGAGGAGCGAGAGGAGCAAGAGGTGAGTGACTTACCTGCACGAGACTCACCTTGACCCCGGCAGGTCACCTGCGTTTGAGGTCATCTGTGTGTGCACGTGTTAGTGACGCTACTGTCTGTTTACCTGCTGTTAGCTGTTAGCTGTTAGCTCTGAGGCTTTATAGCTCTCATTGATCATCGGCTCTCATTCACCATCGGCTCTCATTGATCATCGGCTCTCATTGATCATCGGCTCTCATTGATCACCAGCTCTCATTCACCATCGGCTCTCATTGATCACCAGCTCTCATTGATCAATATCTCTCATTGATCATCAGCTCTCATTGATCATCAGCTCTCATTGATCAATATCTCTCATTGATCATCAGCTCTCATTGATCATCAGCTCTCATTGATCACCACCAGCTCTCATTCACCATCGGCTCTCATTGATCACCAGCTCTCATTGATCAATATCTCTCATTGATCATCAGCTCTCATTGATCAATATCTCTCATTGATCATCAGCTCTCATTGATCATCAGCTCTCATTGATCATCAGCTCTCATTGATCAATATCTCTCATTGATCAATATCTCTCATTGATCATCAGCTCTCATTGATCAATATCTCTCATTGATCATCAGCTCTCATTGATCATCAGCTCTCATTGATCAATATCTCTCATTGATCATCAGCTCTCATTGATCAATATCTCTCATTGATCACCAGCTCTCATTGATCACCAGCTCTCATTGATCAATATCTCTCATTGATCATCAGCTCTCATTGATCAATATCTCTCATTGATCATCAGCTCTCATTGATCAATATCTCTCATTGATCAATATCTCTCATTGATCATCAGCTCTCATTGATCAATATCTCTCATTGATCAATATCTCTCATTGATCACCAGCTCTCATTGATCAATATCTCTCATTGATCATCAGCTCTCATTGATCATCAGCTCTCATTGATCATCAGCTCTCATTGATCAATATCTCTCATTGATCAATATCTCTCATTGATCATCAGCTCTCATTGATCAATATCTCTCATTGATCATCAGCTCTCATTGATCAATATCTCTCATTGATCAATATCTCTCATTGATCAATATCTCTCATTGATCAATATCTCTCATTGATCACCAGCTCTCATTGATCAATATCTCTCATTGATCATCAGCTCTCATTGATCATCAGCTCTCATTGATCAATATCTCTCATTGATCAATATCTCTCATTGATCATCAGCTCTCATTGATCATCAGCTCTCATTGATCAATATCTCTCATTGATCATCAGCTTGTCTTTATTTAGTGTTTATCCAAGTACTCCATGTACTTTTACTGCACATGGAAGTATTTCACTTTTTACTGATCGTGGATTATGATTCATGAGTTAAAGATATATATATATATATGTGTGTGTGTGTATATGTGTACATATATATATTTATATATATATATATATATATATGTGTGTATGTATAGTATCTATTCAATGTGATCAAAAGTAAAAACTACAAACTCATACATTTCTTGAACTAATAAATAATTTAATTACCAATAAATCAGCTGATTATTGAACTATTTGGTCAATAAAATGTCAGGAAAATAATAATAATAAATGAATCACATTTAAGAAGCTGAACCAGAGTTTTGGTGGAGAAATTATTCAGATTATTTTAAGTATATATAAGTGTATATTTTAGTAGTATTGCAGTATAGTTAGTAGTACTGCAGTATAGTGAGTAGTACTGCAGTATAGTTAGTAGTTCTGCAGTGACGTTAGTAGTACTGCAGTATAGTTACTAGTACAGCAGTATAGTTAGTAGTTCTGCAGTATAGTGAGTAGTACTGCAGTATAGTTAGTAGTTCTGCAGTGACGTTAGTAGTACTGCAGTATAGTTACTAGTACAGCAGTATAGTTAGTAGTTCTGCAGTGACGTTAGTAGTACTGCAGTATAGTTACTAGTACAGCAGTATAGTTAGTAGTTCTGCAGTATAGTGAGTAGTACTGCAGTATAGTTAGTAGTTCTGCAGTGACGTTAGTAGTACTGCAGTATAGTTACTAGTACAGCAGTATAGTTAGTAGTTCTGCAGTATAGTTAATAGTACTGCAGTCCCGTTAGTAGTACTGCAGTATAGTTAGTAGTACTGCAGTATAGTTAATAGTACTGCAGTCCCGTTAGTAGTACTGCAGTATAGTTAGTAGTACTGCAGTATAGTGAGTAGTACTGCAGTATAGTTACTAGTACTGCAGTATAGTTAGTAGTACTGCAGTATAGTGAGTAGTACAGCAGTGTAGTTAGTAGTACTGCAGTATAGTGAGTAGTACTGCAGTGACGTTAGTAGTACTGCAGTCCCGTTAGTAGTACTGCAGTATAGTTAGTAGTACTGCAGTATAGTTAATAGTACTGCAGTCCCGTTAGTAGTACTGCAGTATAGTTAGTAGTACTGCAGTATAGTGAGTAGTACTGCAGTATAGTTACTAGTACTGCAGTATAGTTAGTAGTACTGCAGTATAGTGAGTAGTACAGCAGTGTAGTTAGTAGTACTGCAGTATAGTTAATAGTACTGCAGTCCCGTTAGTAGTACTGCAGTATAGTTAGTAGTACTGCAGTATAGTGAGTAGTACTGCAGTATAGTTAGTAGTACTGCAGTGACGTTAGTAGTACTGCAGTATAGTTAGTAGTACTGCAGTGACGTTAGTAGTACTGCAGTATAGTTAGTAGTACTGCAGTCCCGTTAGTAGTACTGCAGTATAGTTAGTAGTACTGCAGTATAGTGAGTAGTACAGCAGTGTAGTTAGTAGTACTGCAGTATAGTGAGTAGTACTGCAGTGACGTTAGTAGTACTGCAGTCCCGTTAGTAGTACTTCAATGCAGTATACAGTATTACACTGATATTGTTCCCCTCCCCCTACAGCTTTGACCTGACAGTGTGTCTGACCCCTCCCGTCTTCCTGCATTGCCATGGCTACCTTCCCAGAGTACATAACTCAGAACGAAGAGCGCGACGGTGTGCGGTTCAGCTGGAACGTCTGGCCTTCCAGCCGGCTGGAGGCGACCCGGATGGTGGTCCCGGTGTCGTCTCTGTTCACCCCCCTGAGTGAACGGCCTGACCTGCCGCCGATCCAGTACGAACCGGTGCTCTGCAGCCGCGCCACCTGCCGCGCTGTACTCAACCCGCTGTGGTACGCACCACCGCTCACCTGTGTGAGGTCACAGTCAGGGGTCAGAGATCGGAGTCAGGGGTCAGAGATCAGAGTCAGGGGTCAGTGATGGTAGTAAGGGTTCAGTGATCAGAGTCAGGGATCAGAGATGGTAGTAAGGGTTCAGTGATCAGAGTCAGAGGTCAGTGATGGTAGTAAGGGTTCAGTGATTAGAGTCAGGGGTCAGTGATGGTAGTAAGGGGTCAGAGATCGGAGTCAGGGGTCAGAGATCAGAGTCAGGGGTCAGAGATGGTAGTAAGGGTTCAGTGATCAGAGTCAGGGATCAGAGATGGTAGTAAGGGTTCAGTGATCAGAGTCAGGGGTCAGTGATGGTAGTAAGGGTTCAGTGATTAGAGTCAGGGGTCAGTGATGGTAGTAAGGGGTCAGTGATCAGAGTCAGGGGTCAGTGATGGTAGTAAGGGTTCAGTGATCAGAGTCAGGGGTCAGTGATGGTAGTAAGGCGTCAGAGATCGGAGTCAGGGGTCAGATATGGTAGTAAGGGTTCAGTGATCAGAGTCAGGGGTCAGAGATGGTAGTAAGGGGTCAGAGATCGGAGTCAGAGATTGGAGTCAGGGGTCAGTGATGGTAGTAAGGGGTCAGAGATGGTAGTAAGGGGTCAGAGATCGGAGTCAGGGGTCAGAGATCAGAGTCAGGGGTCAGTGATGGTAGTAAGGGTTCAGTGATTAGAGTCAGGGGTCAGTGATGGTAGTAAGGGGTCAGTGATGGTAGTAAGAGGTCAGTGATGGTAGTAAGGGGTCAGAGATGGTAGTAAGAGGTCAGAGATGGTAGTAAGGGGTCAGAGATGGTAGTAAGGGGTCAGTGATGGTAGTAAGGGGTCAGAGATGGTAGTAAGGGGTCAGTGATGGTAGTAAGGGGTCAGTGATGGTAGTAAGGGGTCAGTGATGGTAGTAAGGGGTCAGTGATGGGAGTCAGGGGTCAGTGATGGTAGTAAGGGGTCAGTGATGGTAGTAAGAGGTCAGTGATGGGGTCTATCATCTACTCCTCTGTGTGTTTCAGTCAGGTGGACTACAGAGCCAAACTCTGGGCCTGTAACTTCTGCTACCAGAGGAACCAGGTTGAGTACAAACACAACGATGTAATCACTCACAATGACAGAGGAGAAGAACTCTGACTCTGACTCCCTGTTTCAGTTTCCTCCATCTTACGCTGGAATCTCTGAGGTGAACCAACCGGCCGAGCTGTTGCCTCAGTTCTCCACCATCGAGTATGTGGTCCAGGTAAGACGGACGGACGGACGGACGGACGGACGGACAATATTGTCAGATGTATAACCCAATGTGATCTCTGTCCTCAGCGGGGTCCTCAGATGCCGCTGGTCTTCCTCTATGTGGTTGACACCTGTATGGAGGACGAGGACCTGCAGGCCCTGAAGGAGTCTCTGCAGATGTCCCTGTCTCTGCTGCCTCCCACTGCGCTGGTCGGACTCATCACATTCGGCCGCATGGTTCAGGTCCACGAACTCGGCTGTGAGGGGATCTCCAAGAGCTATGTCTTCAGGGGGACCAAGGACCTGAACGCCAAGCAGCTACAGGTATCGATATTGCCCTCACCCTCACCCCGAACTGCTGCTACAGGTCACCCAACTTTATATTCGACCCCCAAGGTCTTGCTACACCCCTCCCCCCCAGGCCTGGCTAACTCCCTGGGGTCCTGGTCTTCCTAATTGAGGGAGGTAGCTGTTAATGTTGCTGTAACAACAGCTCTAACCCGCTGTGAGTTTGCAGGAGATGCTGGGTCTGATCAAACCTTCAGCCACTCAGGGACGAGGACCTCAACCAGCCCAACAACCTCTGTCGAATAGGTAAACACACACACACTATGCTATATATATATATATAAATATTTATTATCAGCCCTCACTATAGACCTGAACCAGCCCTAACTATAGACCTGAACCAGCTCTAACTATAGACCTGAACCAGCCCTAACTATAGACCTGAACCAGCCGTAACTATAGACCTGAACAGCCCTAACTATAGACCTGAACCAGCCCTAACTATAGACCTGAACCAGCCCTAACTATAGACCTGAACCAGCCGTAACTATAGACCTGAACCAGCCGTAACTATAGACCTGAACCAGCCCTAACTATAGACCTGAACCAGCCCTAACTATAGACCTGAACCAGCCCTAACTATAGACCTGAACTAGCCCTAACTATAGACCTGAACCAGCCGTAACTATAGACCTGAACCAGCCCTAACTATAGACCTGAACCAGCCGTAACTATAGACCTGAACCAGCCCTTACTATAGACCTGAACCAGCCCTAACTATAAACCTGAACCATCACTAACTATAGACCTGAACCAGCCCTAACTATAGACCTGAACCAGCCGTAACTATAGACCTGAACCAGCCCTAACTATAGACCTGAACCAGCCCTAACTATAGACCTGAACCAGCCCTAACTATAGACCTGAACCAGCGGTAACTATAGACCTGAACCAGCCCTAACTATAGACCTGAACCAGCCCTAACTATAGACCTGAACCAGCCCTAACTATAGACCTGAACCAGCCGTAACTATAGACCTGAACCAGCCCTAACTATAGACCTGAACCAGCCGTAACTATAGACCTGAACCAGCCCTAACTATAGACCTGAACCAGCCCTAACTATAGACCTGAACCAGCCGTAACTATAGACCTGAACCAGCCGTAACTATAGACCTGAACCAGCCCTAACTATAGACCTGAACCAGCCGTAACTATAGACCTGAACCAGCCGTAACTATAGACCTGAACCAGCCCTAACTATAGACCTGAACCAGCACTAACTATAGACCTGAACCAGCCCTAACTATAGACCTGAACCAGCCCTAACTATAGACCTGAACCAGCCCTTACTATAGACCTGAACCAGCCCTAACTATAGACCTGAACCAGCCGTAACTATAGACCTGAACCAGCCCTAACTATAGACCTGAACCAGCCCTAACTATAGACCTGAACCAGCCCTAACTATAGACCTGAACCAGCCCTTACTATAGACCTGAACCAGCCCTAACTATAGACCTGAACCAGCCCTAACTATAGACCTGAACCAGCCCTAACTATAGACCTGAACCAGCCCTTACTATAGACCTGAACCAGCCCTAACTATAGACCTGAACCAGCCCTAACTATAGACCTGAACCAGCCCTTACTATAGACCTGAACCAGCCCTAACTATAACCCTAACCTGAACCCTGAAACCTTTTGAAGTAGTGAGGACTGGACAAAATGTCTTTCCAATACAGAAATGTCAGAAGTGGTCCTCACAAAGATAGCAATGCCAGCAGTGGGCAGTACAGGTGAATGAGATGTTCCTATATCGTATCGAGCATGTTGTGGTTTCTTACTTCAGGTTCCTGCAGCCGGTGCAGAAGATCGACATGAACCTGACGGACCTCTTGGGGGAGCTGCAGCGGGACCCTTGGCCCGTCACTCAGGGAAAGAGGCCGCTGCGCTCGCTGGGCGTCGCCATGTCCATCGCTGTGGGCCTGCTGGAGGTGGGAGGGGCCGACGGCTTTCTTCAGCAGCATCGAGATGTCGGCATCATGTCACTCAGAATCTGTGTTTTTAAACCCACAGTGCACCTT
>NC_046987.1:23472105-23530273 GCF_009769545.1 Cyclopterus lumpus
TGGTTACCTGTGGGTGACCTGGTTACCTGTAGGTGACCCGGTTACCTGTGGGTGACCCGGTTACCTGTGGGTGACCTGTCGCTGACCTGGTTACCTGTGGGTGACCTGGTTACCTGTAGGTGACCCGGTTACCTGTAGGTGACCCGGTTACATGTGGGTGACCTGGTTACCTGTAGGTGACCCGGTTACCTGTAGGTGACCCGGTTACCTGTAGGTGACCCGGTTACCTGTAGGTGACCCGGTTACATGTGGGTGACCTGGTTACCTGTAGGTGACCTGGTTACCTGTAGGTGACCCGGTTACCTGTAGGTGACCCGGTTACATGTGGGTGACCTGGTTACATGTGGGTGACCTGGTTACCTGTAGGTGACCTGGTTACCTGTAGGTGACCCGGTTACCTGTAGGTGACCCGGTTACCTGTGGGTGACCCGGTTACCTGTAGGTGACCCGGTTACATGTGGGTGACCTGGTTACATGTGGGTGACCTGGTTACCTGTAGGTGACCTGGTTACCTGTAGGTGACCTGCTTACATGTGGGTGACCCGGTTACCTGTAGGTGACCCGGTTACCTGTGGGTGACCCGGTTACCTGTGGGTGACCCGGTTACCTGTGGGTGACCTGTCGCTGACCTGGTTACCTGTGTTGTTTTTCCAGTTCATGTTTCACCTGCGCCGCTCTCCATTCCTACAAGTGTTCAATAACAGTCCAGATGAGAGTTCATATTACAGACATCAGTTCAACAGACACGACCTGACTCAGGCGCTCATCATGATCCAACCTGTGCTCTACGCTTATTCATTCAACGGACCACCTGAGGTATTTATACACCTGTACATATGAACGTGTGACATGGCACATCACAACCTGTATATTAGAGGTGACAATTATAGACTGTAAGACAAAGTCACCATGACATTACCTGTTGGTTTGTGGATTATAGTATCAAGATCGTCATTTTGTCCATTGCCATCTTGTTTTTTGCAACCAGAAGTGACTCTAAATGTCCATCATTTACTAAATGAACATCACGCTGTATTGAAGACTTGAAACTAGAGATTGAGACCAAAAACTCATGTTTACAATGTTTACTGAGGGAATAAATCAAGAGAAGTAGAGACATTTATATAGACTTCTATACAACCAGAGGAGTCGCCCCCTGGTGGTCAGGAGAGAGAATGCAGCTTCAACACATGAAGCATAGACTTCTATACAACCAGAGGAGTCGCCCCCTGGCGGTCAGGAGAGAGAATGCAGCTTCAACACATGAAGCATAGACTTCTATACAACCAGAGGAGTCTCCCCCTGGTGGTCAGGAGAGAGAATGCAGCTTCAACACATGAAGCATAGACTTCTATACAACCAGAGGAGTCTCCCCCTGGTGGTCAGGAGAGAGAATGCAGCTTTAACACATGAAGCATAGACTTCTATACAACCAGAGGAGTCGCCCCCTGGCGGTCAGGAGAGAGAATGCAGCTTCAACACATGAAGCATAGACTTCACCCTTTAGAAGCTTGATGCCTGGTATGAATGTTTTAGTATCTCAAGAGTCAATACTTTATTGTCACAATATAAAATTGCCTTTTTTAACCCCCTCACACAAACAGTATTAAAAAACAGTGCAGACATTCAAACATACTGTTTCAAATAATAAAACCCTGATCTACTTTTACGTGTTAGCTGATGCCTGTTTTACTACTAGAGATACTCTGGTGTTATATCTATCAGGATATGTGCTGCTCCTGAAACTCTTTAAGAATATTGATTTATTAATACTAAGTATTGCGTAGCATCAGAATATGTGGTATTTGTGTGTTTCAGCCGGTTCTGTTGGACAGCAGCAGCATCCTGCCGGACCGGATCCTGCTGATGGACACCTTCTTCCAAATCCTCATCTACCACGGAGAGGTACACGCCGAGTACACGTCGAGTACACGTCGAGTACACGCCGAGTACACGTCGAGTACACGTCGAGTACACGGCGAGTACACGGAGAGGTACACGCCGAGTACACGCCGAGTACACGTCGAGTACACGTCGAGTACACGCCGAGTACACGTCGAGTACACGTCGAGTACACGCCGAGTACACGGAGAGGTACACGCCGAGTACACGTCGAGTACACGTCGAGTACACGCCGAGTACACGTCGAGTACACGCCGAGTACACGTCGAGTACACGGAGAGGTACACGCCGAGTACACGTCGAGTACACGCCGAGTACACGTCGAGTACACGTCGAGTACACGTCGAGTACACGCCGAGTACACGTCGAGTACACGTCGAGTACACGTCGAGTACACGCCGAGTACACGTCGAGTACACGTCGAGTACACGTCGAGTACACGTCGAGTACACGCCGAGTACACGTCGAGTACACGTCGAGTACACGTCGAGTACACGTCGAGTACACGCCGAGTACACGTCGAGTACACGCCGAGTACACGCCGAGTTTACGCCGAGTACACCCCCGAACGTTGTCTGTCAGGCTTTAACTCGGTGGATAGGACTGTTCATTAATCCCTGGTTTCTGTCTGTCAGACTGTAGCTCAGTGGAGGAAGGCTGGTTATCAGGAAATGTCTGAGTATGAGAACTTCAGACACCTCCTTCAGGCTCCGGTGGACGACGCTCAGGAGCTGCTGCACACTCGCTTCCCGATGCCCAGATACATCGACACGGAGCACGGAGGCAGCCAGGTGGGGGCGCTCACACGTAACCACACAGCTTTATTTATATGTTCTACATCTCTAAATGTGGACTATACCTCAATAACTGTGTGCTATATCAATATATACACTATATAATATATGCACAATGTTCAATATATGTACTATCAATCCATCCCTCTCCCGCGAGACGTCATTCAAACTGTAAACGTCAAACATTTAACTGACGACGTCGTCACTGTTTTGGTCAATCCATGACAACAAAGGTTTATGTACTATACATCAATATACTCAATGTAACTGGATGTACGCTATTCAATACAACATAATATAGTGTTATTTACACTACATTATAATACAACATGATGATGATGATAATGCATCTTTCCAGGCTCGCTTCCTGCTCTCCAAGGTGAACCCGTCCCAGACCCACAACAACATGTACGCCTGGGGACAGGTGAGCCCTGCACCTTTAGTTGACCAATGTGTTGCTACATGTAGACAGGTTGCCCTTCACCTTTAGTTGACCAATGTGTTGCTACATGTAGACAGGTTGCCCTTCACCTTTAGTTGACCAATGTGTCGCTACATGTAGACAGGTTGCCCTTCACCTTTAGTTGACCAATGTGTCGCTACATGTAGACAGGTTGCCCTTCACCTTTAGTTGACCAATGTGTTGCTACATGTAGACAGGTTGCCCTTCACCTTTAGTTGACCAATGTGTTGCTACATGTAGACAGGTTGCCCTTCACCTTTAGTTGACCAATGTGTCGCTACATGTAGACAGGTGAGCCCTGCACCTTTAGTTGACCAATGTGTTGCTACATGTAGACAGGTTGCCCTTCACCTTTAGTTGACCAATGTGTTGCTACATGTAGACAGGTTGCCCTTCACCTTTAGTTGACCAATGTGTCGCTACATGTAGACAGGTGAGCCCTGCACCTTTAGTTGACCAATGTGTTGCTACATGTAGACAGGTTGCCCTTCACCTTTAGTTGACCAATGTGTTGCTACATGTAGACAGGTTGCCCTTCACCTTTAGTTGACCAATGTGTTGCTACATGTAGACAGGTTGCCCTGCACCTTTAGTTGACCAATGTGTTGCTACATGTAGACAGGTGAGCCCTTCACCTTTAGTTGACCAATGTGTCGCTACATGTAGACAGGTGAGCCCTTCACCTTTAGTTGACCAATGTGTTGCTACATGTAGACAGGTGAGCCCTTCACCTTTAGTTGACCAATGTGTTGCTACATGTAGACAGGTTGCCCTTCACCTTTAGTTGACCAATGTGTTGCTACATGTAGACAGGTGAGCCCTTCACCTTTAGTTGACCAATGTGTCGCTACATGTAGACAGGTTGCCCTTCACCTTTAGTTGACCAATGTGTCGCTACATGTAGACAGGTGAGCCCTGCACCTTTAGTTGACCAATGTGTTGCTACATGTAGACAGGTTGCCCTTCACCTTTAGTTGACCAATGTGTTGCTACATGTAGAGAGGTTGCCCTTCACCTTTAGTTGACCAATGTGTTGCTACATGTAGACAGGTTGCCCTTCACCTTTAGTTGACCAATGTGTTGCTACATGTAGACAGGTTGCCCTTCACCTTTAGTTGACCAATGTGTTGCTACATGTAGACAGGTTGCCCTTCACCTTTAGTTGACCAATGTGTTGCTACATGTAGACAGGTTGCCCTTCACCTTTAGTTGACCAATGTGTCGCTACATGTAGACAGGTTGCCCTTCACCTTTAGTTGACCAATGTGTCGCTACATGTAGTCAGGTTGCCCTTCACCTTTAGTTGACCAATGTGTTGCTACACCTTTAGTTGACCAATGTGTCGCTACATGTAGACAGGTTGCCCTTCACCTTTAGTTGACCAATGTGTTGCTACATGTAGACAGGTTGCCCTTCACCTTTAGTTGACCAATGTGTCGCTACATGTAGACAGGTTGCCCTTCACCTTTAGTTGACCAATGTGTCGCTACATGTAGTCAGGTTGCCCTTCACCTTTAGTTGACCAATGTGTTGCTACACCTTTAGTTGACCAATGTGTCGCTACATGTAGACAGGTTGCCCTTCACCTTTAGTTGACCAATGTGTTGCTACATGTAGACAGGTTGCCCTTCACCTTTAGTTGACCAATGTGTTGCTACATGTAGACAGGTGAGCCCTTCACCTTTAGTTGACCAATGTGTTGCTACATGTAGACAGGTGAGCCCTGCACCTTTAGTTGACCAATGTGTTGCTACATGTAGACAGGTGAGCCCTTCACCTTTAGTTGACCAATGTGTTGCTACATGTAGACAGGTGAGCCCTGCACCTTTAGTTGACCAATGTGTTGCTACATGTAGACAGGTGAGCCCTGCACCTTTAGTTGACCAATGTGTTGCTACATGTAGACAGGTTGCCCTTCACCTTTAGTTGACCAATGTGTCGCTACATGTAGACAGGTTGCCCTTCACCTTTAGTTGACCAATGTGTCGCTACATGTAGACAGGTTGCCCTTCACCTTTAGTTGACCAATGTGTTGCTACATGTAGACAGGTGAGCCCTTCACCTTTAGTTGACCAATGTGTTGCTACATGTAGACAGGTGAGCCCTTCACCTTTAGTTGACCAATGTGTTGCTACATGTAGACAGGTGAGCCCTTCACCTTTAGTTGACCAATGTGTTGCTACATGTAGACAGGTGAGCCCTTCACCTTTAGTTGACCAATGTGTTGCTACATGTAGACAGGTTGCCCTTCACCTTTAGTTGACCAATGTGTTGCTACATGTAGACAGGTTGCCCTTTACCTTTAGTTGACCAATGTGTCGCTACATGTAGACAGGTTGCCCTTCACCTTTAGTTGACCAATGTGTTGCTACATGTAGACAGGTGAGCCCTGCACCTTTAGTTGACCAATGTGTTGCTACATGTAGACAGGTGAGCCCTGCACCTTTAGTTGACCAATGTGTCGCTACATGTAGACAGGTTGCCCTTCACCTTTAGTTGACCAATGTGTCGCTACATGTAGACAGGTTGCCCTTCACCTTTAGTTGACCAATGTGTTGCTACATGTAGACAGGTTGCCCTTCACCTTTAGTTGACCAATGTGTCGCTACATGTAGACAGGTTGCCCTTCACCTTTAGTTGACCAATGTGTCGCTACATGTAGACAGGTTGCCCTTCACCTTTAGTTGACCAATGTGTCGCTACATGTAGACAGGTTGCCCTTCACCTTTAGTTGACCAATGTGTCGCTACATGTAGACAGGTTGCCCTTCACCTTTAGTTGACCAATGTGTTGCTACATGTAGACAGGTTGCCATTCACCTTTAGTTGACCAATGTGTTGCTACATGTAGACAGGTGAGCCCTGCACCTTTAGTTGACCAATGTGTTGCTACATGTAGACAGGTGAGCCCTGCACCTTTAGTTGACCAATGTGTTGCTACATGTAGACAGGTTGCCCTTCACCTTTAGTTGACCAATGTGTCGCTACATGTAGACAGGTTGCCCTTCACCTTTAGTTGACCAATGTGTTGCTACATGTAGACAGGTTGCCCTTCACCTTTAGTTGACCAATGTGTTGCTACATGTAGACAGGTTGCCCTGCACCTTTAGTTGACCAATGTGTCGCTACATGTAGACAGGTTGCCCTTCACCTTTAGTTGACCAATGTGTCGCTACATGTAGACAGGTGAGCCCTTCACCTTTAGTTGACCAATGTGTCGCTACATGTTGACAGGTTGCCCTTCACCTTTAGTTGACCAATGTGTTGCTACATGTAGACAGGTGAGCCCTGCACCTTTAGTTGACCAATGTGTTGCTACATGTAGACAGGTTGCCCTTCACCTTTAGTTGACCAATGTGTTGCTACATGTAGACAGGTTGCCCTTCACCTTTAGTTGACCAATGTGTTGCTACATGTAGACAGGTTGCCCTGCACCTTTAGTTGACCAATGTGTCGCTACATGTAGACAGGTTGCCCTTCACCTTTAGTTGACCAATGTGTCGCTACATGTAGACAGGTGAGCCCTTCACCTTTAGTTGACCAATGTGTCGCTACATGTAGACAGGTTGCCCTTCACCTTTAGTTGACCAATGTGTTGCTACATGTAGACAGGTGAGCCCTGCACCTTTAGTTGACCAATGTGTTGCTACATGTAGACAGGTTGCCCTTCACCTTTAGTTGACCAATGTGTCGCTACATGTAGACAGGTTGCCCTTCACCTTTAGTTGACCAATGTGTCGCTACATGTAGACAGGTGAGCCCTTCACCTTTAGTTGACCAATGTGTCGCTACATGTAGACAGGTTGCCCTGCACCTTTAGTTGACCAATGTGTTGCTACATGTAGACAGGTTGCCCTTCACCTTTAGTTGACCAATGTGTTGCTACATGTAGACAGGTTGCCCTTCACCTTTAGTTGACCAATGTGTCGCTACATGTAGACAGGTGAGCCCTGCACCTTTAGTTGACCAATGTGTTGCTACATGTAGACAGGTTGCCCTTCACCTTTAGTTGACCAATGTGTCGCTACATGTAGACAGGTGAGCCCTTCACCTTTAGTTGACCAATGCGTTGCTACATGTAGACAGGTGAGCCCTGCACCTTTAGTTGACCAATGTGTCGCTACATGTAGACAGGTTGCCCTTCACCTTTAGTTGACCAATGTGTCGCTACATGTAGACAGGTGAGCCCTGCACCTTTAGTTGACCAATGTGTTGCTACATGTAGACAGGTGAGCCCTTCACCTTTAGTTGACCAATGTGTTGCTACATGTAGACAGGTGAGCCCTGCACCTTTAGTTGACCAATGTGTTGCTACATGTAGACAGGTTGCCCTTCACCTTTAGTTGACCAATGTGTCGCTACATGTAGACAGGTGAGCCCTTCACCTTTAGTTGACCAATGTGTTGCTACATGTAGACAGGTGAGCCCTGCACCTTTAGTTGACCAATGTGTTGCTACATGTAGACAGGTTGCCCTTCACCTTTAGTTGACCAATGTGTTGCTACATGTAGACAGGTGAGCCCTGCACCTTTAGTTGACCAATGTGTTGCTACATGTAGACAGGTTGCCCTTCACCTTTAGTTGACCAATGTGTCGCTACATGTAGACAGGTTGCCCTTCACCTTTAGTTGACCAATGTGTTGCTACATGTAGACAGGTGAGCCCTGCACCTTTAGTTGACCAATGTGTTGCTACATGTAGACAGGTTGCCCTTCACCTTTAGTTGACCAATGTGTCGCTACATGTAGACAGGTTGCCCTTCACCTTTAGTTGACCAATGTGTTGCTACATGTAGACAGGTGAGCCCTGCACCTTTAGTTGACCAATGTGTCGCTACATGTAGACAGGTGAGCCCTTCACCTTTAGTTGACCAATGTGTTGCTACATGTAGACAGGTGAGCCCTGCACCTTTAGTTGACCAATGTGTTGCTACATGTAGACAGGTTGCCCTTCACCTTTAGTTGACCAATGTGTTGCTACATGTAGACAGGTGAGCCCTGCACCTTTAGTTGACCAATGTGTTGCTACATGTAGACAGGTTGCCCTTCACCTTTAGTTGACCAATGTGTTGCTACATGTAGACAGGTTGCCCTTCACCTTTAGTTGACCAATGTGTCGCTACATGTAGACAGGTTGCCCTTCACCTTTAGTTGACCAATGTGTTGCTACATGTAGACAGGTTGCCCTGCACCTTTAGTTGACCAATGTGTCGCTACATGTAGACAGGTTGCCCTTCACCTTTAGTTGACCAATGTGTCGCTACATGTAGACAGGTGAGCCCTTCACCTTTAGTTGACCAATGTGTTGCTACATGTAGACAGGTTGCCCTTCACCTTTAGTTGACCAATGTGTCGCTACATGTAGACAGGTGAGCCCTGCACCTTTAGTTGACCAATGTGTTGCTACATGTAGACAGGTGAGCCCTGCACCTTTAGTTGACCAATGTGTTGCTCTGAGACGTGTCGTGTCCTCTGCAGGAGTCTGGAGCTCCCATCCTGACAGACGACGTCAGCCTGCAGGTGTTCATGGACCACCTCAAGAAACTGGCTGTCTCCAGCGCTGCCTGACTTCCTGCCCCAGCTGTCCGTCAACCTCCACCTCTCAGCCAATCAGCAGCAAGTTCAAAGCGATGACCAGTTAAACATCCAATGTTCCTGAAGCTGCTTCCCAATAAAAAACGTAATGTGCTTTTTCTATATGAAGCTTTTATTATGAAAAAGCAGCAGGAAGTATCATCTGCCTGGAGAAACAGGACCCTGAACATAGCACTCTCGTCTCTGAGGAACAAGCAGACCTCCGAGCTGCTGCTTTTTCTCTGTTTAATCCCATTTTTCAAGCAGATGGGAGTCAGTTTCATGTCAGAAAATAGAACATGTAATTGTTGAAACCCGTTCAGAAACACACGTTCTCTGTTCATGGAGGTACTCCTTTAGTGTGTAGACGGCTTCTCTTCAGTCCAGAGAGGACGGCTTTATGTTTTCATTGAGTCGACGGTCTGATTCTGTTTCTAATTAAAACGTTGCTCTGTTCAAAGTGTTTCTATCATTTTAGAAGATTTTATGACATACTTTGACTTTTAAAAACATGCAATACTGTAAAGACTTATAACTTTAGAGCAACATATATATATACATATAAATATATATATATATATATGTATGTATACATCCATCCATCCATCCATCCATCCATCCATCCATCCATCCATCCATCCATCCATCCATCCATCCATCCATCCATCCATCCATTTTCAATACCGCTTATCCTCATTAGGGGGCGCTGGAGCCTATCCCAGCTGACATAGGGCGAAGGCAGGGGACACCCTGGACAGGCCGCCAGTCCATCGAGGGCACATGTAGGGACATACAACCATTCACTCTCACATTCACACCTATGGGACATTTAGAGATCAATTAACCTGCAGCATGTCTTTGGACTGTGGGAGGAAGCCGGAGAGCCCGGAGAGAACCCACGCTGCCACGGGGAGAACATGCAAACTCCACACAGAAGGACCGCTCCGACCGGGAATCGAACCCGCGGCCCTCTTGCTGTGAGGCGACAGTGCTAGCCACTACACCACCGTGCAGCCCCTATATGTATACATATAACATACATATATACACATAACATACATATACACAAAACATAATATATATACATGTATACACATCATACATATATACACATACATATAAGATCATAAATATATACACATAACATACATATACACAAGTATACATGTATAACATACACATATACACATAACACATACATGTATAACATACATATATACACATAACATACATATACACAAAACAATATATATACATGTATACACAATATCATACATATATACACATATACATATAAGATCATAAATATATACATATAACATCATACATATATTACATATAACATCATATACATATATACATATAACATCATACATATATACATATAACATCATACATATATTACATATAACATCATATACATATATACATATAACATCATACATATATACATATAAGATCATACATATATTACATATAACATCATATACATATAACATAATACATATATTACATATAACATCATACATATATACATATAACATCATACATATATTACATATAACATCATATACATATATACATATAACATCATACATATATACATATAACATCATACATATATACATATAACATCATACATATATTACATATAACATCATATACATATATACATATAACATAATACATATATTACATATAACATCATACATATATACATATAACATCATACATATATTACATATAACATCATATACATATAACATCATATACATATATACATATAACATCATACATATATTACATATAACATCATATACATATATTACATATAACATCATACATATATTACATATAACATCATACATATATACATATAAGATCATACATATTGTAAGAGTTCAAAGAATCTCGAGCTACCTGGTGCCTGGAAGAAGAAGCTCCGAAGCCAGAGGTATATAATAATCATTATTTAATCATAACAAACAAGAGTCATCTGTATACATACATGGTCCAGGCCCGGACGCGCTCACATGGCTTCACTTCCAGTCTCCTGACGTAGCCAACAGTTTCTGTCTGGCGTCACCACGTAAGAGACCAAATTCACGTCTTACAATTAGTTTTATTCGCAGTCCATTCGCTGAGCTAAGCTCCCATTGGTTAGTGGAGGTATTCATGTAAATACCTTTCAGAGACACAGCATGCTGCTGACCAGAGAATAAGACATGAGGCTCACACCTGAGGGTTAGTTCCATTGGTTAGTGGAGGTATTCATGTAAATACCTTTCAGAGACATGCTGCTGACCAGAGAATAAGACATGAGGTTCACACCTGAAGGTTAGTTCCATTGGTTAGTGGAGGTATTCATGTAAATACCTTTCAGAGACACAGCATGCTGCTGACCAGAGAATAAGACATGAGGTTCACACCTGAAGGTTAGTTCCATTGGTTAGTGGAGGTATTCATGTAAATACCTTTCAGAGACACAGCATGCTGCTGACCAGAGAATAAGACATGAGGTTCACACCTGAAGGTTAGTTCCATTGGTTAGTGGAGGTATTCATGTAAATACCTTTCAGAGACATGCTGCTGACCAGAGAATAAGACATGAGGTTCACACCTGAAGGTTAGTTCCATTGGTTAGTGGAGGTATTCATGTAAATACCTTTCAGAGACATGCTGCTGACCAGAGAATAAGACATGAGGTTCACACCTGAAGGTTAGTTCCATTGGTTAGTGGAGGTATTCATGTAAATACCTTTCAGAGACATGCTGCTGACCAGAGAATAAGACATGAGGTTCACACCTGAAGGTTAGTCCCATTGGTTAGTGGAGGTATTCATGTAAATACCTTTCAGAGACATGCTGCTGACCAGAGAATAAGACATGAGGTTCACACCTGAAGGTTAGTTCCATTGGTTAGTGGAGGTATTCATGTAAATACCTTTCAGAGACATGCTGCTGACCAGAGAATAAGACATGAGGTTCACACCTGAAGGTTAGTTCCATTGGTTAGTGGAGGTATTCATGTAAATACCTTTCAGAGACACAGCATGCTGCTGACCAGAGAATAAGACATGAGGTTCACACCTGAAGGTTAGTTCCATTGGTTAGTGGAGGTATTCATGTAAATACCTTTCAGAGACATGCTGCTGACCAGAGAATAAGACATGAGGTTCACACCTGAGGGTTAGTTCCATTGGCCACTTCAAAGAATGCCTCAAATCAAATCAGGTTTTAATCGGCATCCATTTTAACTATTGTCTAAACAACAAAACATCCATTCATTCCCATGCATCATACAATGAATCTTTACATTTGTCATTAACAAACAGAATAATAAAACAGTGATCATCTCTTATGCTTCATAATACATTCCTCAGAATATTCCTCAAATTAATGATCATATCTTTCTTTATGTATTAATTTAAAACATAACCTCTCTTATCTACATGTGCAAGTGTACATAAAATCCACTACAACCTAACAATATATTACATATAACATCATACATATATTACATATAACATCATACATATATACATATAACATCATACATATATTACATATAATTTACTAATCCATCTTCCTCAACTACACCTCCAGTAACTTCACCTTCTTCCCCCTTGTTTTCCTCTTTCATCCCCCTGTCTCCTAATCAAGTTCTTACCTTGATGACCTCTGACCCCCCAACCACCTGCCCCCTTGACCCCATCCCGTCTCACCTTCTCCAGTCCATTGCTCCGGACCTTCTTCCCTTTCTCACCCATCTTATTAACACCTCCCTCTCAACCGGCTGTTTCCCCAACTCTCTGAAGGAGGCGGAGTCAACCCTCTCCTGAAGAAACCCACTCTGGACCCATCTGAAGTCAATAACTACAGACCTGAAGTCAACAACTACAGACCTGAAGTCAATAACTACAGACCTGAAGTCAATAACTATAGACCTGAAGTCAACAACTACAGACCTGAAGTCAACAACCACAGACCTGAAGTCAATAACTACAGACCTGAAGTCAACAACAACTACAGACCTGAAGTCAACAACTACAGACCTGAAGTCAACAACAACTACAGACCTGAAGTCAATAACTACAGACCTGAAGTCAACAACTACAGACCTGAAGTCAATAACTACAGACCTGAAGTCAACAACTACAGACCTGAAGTCAACAACTACAGACCTGAAGTCAATAACTACAGACCTGAAGTCAACAACTACAGACCTGAAGTCAACAACTACAGACCTGAAGTCAACAACTACAGACCTGAAGTCAACAACTACAGACCTGAAGTCAATAACTACAGACCTGAAGTCAACAACTACAGACCTGAAGTCAACAACTACAGACCTGAAGTCAACAACTACAGACCTGAAGTCAACAACTACAGACCTGAAGTCAATAACAACAGACCTGAAGTCAATAACTACAGACCTGAAGTCAACAACTACAGACCTGAAGTCAACAACCACAGACCTGAAGTCAACAACTACAGACCTGAAGTCAACAACTACAGACCTGAAGTCAATAACTACAGACCTGAAGTCAACAACTACAGACCTGAAGTCAACAACTACAGACCTGAAGTCAACAACTACAGACCTGAAGTCAATAACAACAGACCTGAAGTCAATAACTACAGACCTGAAGTCAACAACTACAGACCTGAAGTCAACAACCACAGACCTGAAGTCAACAACTACAGACCTGAAGTCAACAACTACAGACCTGAAGTCAATAACTACAGACCTGAAGTCAACAACTACAGACCTGAAGTCAATAACTACAGACCTGAAGTCAACAACTACAGACCTGAAGTCAATAACTACAGACCTGAAGTCAACAACTACAGACCTGAAGTCAATAACTACAGACCTGAAGTCAACAACTACAGACCTGAAGTCAACAACCACAGACCTGAAGTCAACAACTACAGACCTGAAGTCAACAACTACAGACCTGAAGTCAACAACAACTACAGACCTGAAGTCAACAACTACAGACCTGAAGTCAATAACAACAGACCTGAAGTCAACAACTACAGACCTGAAGTCAACAACTACAGACCTGAAGTAAATAACAACAGACCTGAAGTCAACAACTACAGACCTGAAGTCAACAACTACAGACCTGAAGTCAACAACCACAGACCTGAAGTCAACAACTACAGACCTGAAGTCAACAACTACAGACCTGAAGTCAACAACCAGACCTGAAGTCAACAACTATAGACCTGAAGTCAACAACCACAGACCTGAAGTCAACAACTACAGACCTGAAGTCAACAACTACAGACCTGAAGTCAACAACTACAGACCTGTCTCTCTCCTCCCCTTCCTTTCCAAAACTCTAGAGCGAGCTATCTTTAACCAAGTCTCCTCCTTTCTTCACTGTAACAACCTTCTAGACCCCCACCAGTCTGGATTCAAGGCCACTCAACAGAGACTGCCCTCCTTGCTGTCTCTGAGCAGCTTCACACTGCTAGAGCAGCCTCTCTCTCCTCTGTCCTTACCCTTCACACTAGAGCATCCTCTCTCCTCTGTCCTTATCCTTCACACTAGAGCAGCCTCTCTCTCCTCTGTCCTTATCCTTCTAGACCTTTCCGCTGCCTTTGACACAGTGAACCACCAGATCCTCATGTCCTCCCTCCAGGACCTGGTATCTCAGGCTCTGCTCTCACTCTTCTCATCCTACCTCACCGACCGCTCTTACCGGGTAACCTGGAGAGGATCTGTGTCTGAGCCTTGTCCTCTGACTACTGGGGTCCCTCAGGGTTCAGTCCTTGGTCCTCTTCTCTTCTCTCTGTACACCAACTCTCTTGGCTCTGTCATTCGCTCGCATGGCTTCACCTACCACAGCTATGCTGACGACACCCAACTGATCCTCTCGTTTCCCCAATCTGAAGCACGGGTAGCAGCACGAATCTCTGCCTGTCTGACTGACATCTCTCAGTGGATGTCTGCACACCACCTGAAAATTAACCCGGACAAGACTGAACTTCTCCTCCTTCCAGGAAAAGGCTCTCCCACCCACGACCTATCTATTAACTTCAACGACTCAGTGCTGGTTCCGACTCCGACTGCCAGAAACCTCGGAGTGACACTCGACAGTCAACTCTCCCTGACTGCCAACATTACTGCAATAACACGCTCCTGTAGGTACATGCTGTACAACATCAGGAGAATCCGACCCCTTCTCACTCAGAAGGCGGCACAGGTTCTGGTCCAGGCTCTGGTCATCTCACGGCTAGACTATTGCAACTCCCTCCTTCAGGTCTACCTGCTAATGCCATTCGACCTCTACAGCTCATCCAGAATGCAGCTGCTCGACTGGTCTTCAACCGACCGAAATTTACCCACAATCCTCCGCTCCTCCGCGACCTTCACTGGCTACCGGTGGCCGCCCGCATCCGCTTCAAAACATTGGTACTTGCGTACCGTGCTGCGAACAGATCGGGTCTGGTCTACATCCAGGACATGGTCAAACCTCACACCCAGGACATGGTCTAACCTCACACCAGGACATGGTCTAACCTCACACCCAGGACATGGTCTAACCTCACACCCCAGCCCGTTCACTTCGCTCGGCTTCTGCCAATCTGCTTGTAGCTCCTTCACTTCGAGCTAAATCACGACTGTTTGCTGTGCTGGCTCCTCATTGGTGGAACGAGCTCCCCATTGACATCAGGACAGCAGAAAGTCTCTACATCTTCCGTCGCAAACTAAAAACACATCTCTTTCGACTATACCTTGAATAGGTAGCACTTAAATGCCGTAGTAGCACTTAAATGTCCCTTACCGATAGCACTTTAGTAGCACTTAAATGGCACTTACGGATAGTACTTTGTAGTTTGACTTTATTGAAGAAATTGTACTTGCTTGATTCTTGTTGTTCTGAGTTTGGACTCACGGTTTTATGCACTTATTGTAAGTCGCTTTGGATAAAAGCGTCAGCTAAATGACATGTAATGTAATGTAATGTAATATAACATCATATACATATATACATATAAGATCATAAATATATACATATATCATCATACATATATACATATAAGATCATAAATATATACATATATCATCATACATATATACATATAACATCATACATATATACATATAAGATCATACATATATACATATAACATCATACATATATACATATAAGATCATAAATATATACATATAACATCATACATATATACATATAACATCATACATATATACATATAAGATCATACATATATACATATAACATCATACATATAAACATATAACATCATACATATATACATATAACATCATACATATATACATATAACATCATACATATATACATATAAGATCATACATATATACATATAAGATCATACATATATACATATAACATCATACATATATACATATAAGATCATACATATATACATATAACATCATACATATATAAATATAACATCATACATATAACATCATACATATATACATATAAGATCATACATATATACATATAAGATCATACATATATACATATAACATCATACATATATACATATAAGATCATACATATATACATATAACATCATACATATATAAATATAACATCATACATATAACATCATACATATATACATATAAGATCATACATATATACATATAACATCATACATATATACATATAACATCATACATATATACATATAACATCATACATATATACATATAACATCATATACATATATACATACAACATCATACATATATACATATAACATCATACATATATACATATAACATCATACATATATACATATAAGATCATACATATATACATATAACATCATACATATATACATATAACATCATACATATATACATATAAGATCATACATATAAGATCATACATATATACATATAACATCATACATATATACATATAAGATCATACATATATACATATAACATCATACATATATACATATAACATCATACATATATACATATAACATCATACATATATACATATAACATCATACATATATACATATAACATCATATACATATATACATACAACATCATACATATATACATATAACATCATACATATATACATATAACATCATACATATATACATATAAGATCATACATATATACATATAAGATCATACATATATACATATAACATCATACATATATACATAAAACATCATACATATATACATATAAGATCATACATATATACATATAAGATCATACATATATACATATAACATCATACATATATACATATAAGATCATACATATATACATATAACATCATACATATAACATCATACATATATACATATAAGATCATACATATATACATATAAGATCATACATATATACATATAACATCATAAATGTATACATACAACATCATACATATATACATATAACATCATAAATATATACATATAACATCATACATATAACATCATACATATATACATATAAGATCATACATATATACATATAACATCATACATATATACATATAACATCATACATATATACATATAAGATCATACATATATACATATAACATCATAAATGTATACATACAACATCATACATATATACATATAACATCATACATATATACATATAACATCATACATATATACATATAAGATCATACATATATACATATAACATCATACATATATACATATAACATCATACATATATACATATAAGATCATACATATATACATATAACATCATACATATATACATATAACATCATACATATATACATATAACATCATAAATGTATACATACAACATCATACATATATACATATAACATCATAAATATATACATATAACATCATACATATAACATCATACATATATACATATAAGATCATACATATATACATATAACATCATACATATATACATATAACATCATACACATATACACATAACACATATACATGTATAACATACATATATACACATAACATACATATACACAAAACAATATATATACATGTATACACAATATCATACATATATACACATATACATATAAGATCATAAATATATACATATAACATCATATATATATTACATATATCATATACATATAACATCATACATATATACATATAACATCATACATATATTACATATAACATCATACATATATAAATATAACATCATACATATATACATATAACATCATACATATATACATATAACATCATACATATATACATACAACATCATACATATAACATCATACATATATACATATAACATCATAAATATATACATATAAGATCATACATATATACATATAACATCATACATATATACATATAACATCATACATATATACATATAACATCATACATATATACATATAACATCATACATATATACATATAACATCATACATATATACATATAACATCATACATATATACATACAACATCATACATATATACATACAACATCATACATATATACATATAACATCATACATATAAGATCATACATATATACATATAACATCATACATATATACATATAACATCATACATATATACATATAACATCATACATATATACATATAACATCATACATATATACATATAACATCATACATATATACATATAACATCATACATATATACATAACATCATACATATAACATGTAACATCATACATATATACATATAAGATCATACATATATACATATAACATCATACATATATACATATAACATCATACACATATATACATATAACATCATACATATATACATATAACATCATACATATATACATATAAGATCATACATATATACATATAAGATCATACATATATACATATAACATCATACATATAAGATCATACATATATACATATAACATCATACATATAACATCATACATATATACATATAACATCATACATATATACATAACATCATACATATAACATGTAACATCATACATATATACATATAAGATCATACATATATACATATAACATCATACATATATACATATATACATATACACATGTATACATGTATAACATCATACATATATACATAACATCATACATATATACATAACATCATACATATATACATATAACATCATACATATATACATATAACATTATACATATACACATGTATTATACATGTGTATATGTTATATGTATGATGTTATACATGTATACATCATGTATACATATATAACATCATACATATAACATCATACATAACATACATATACACATGTATACATGTATAACATCATACATATATAACATGATACATATAACATGTAACATCATACATATATACATATAACATCATACATATAACATATACACATGTATTATACATGTGTATATGTTATATGTATGATGTTATACATGTATACATGATGTATACATGTATACATGATGTATACATGTATAACATCATACATATATAACATGATACATATAACATGTAACATCATACATATATACATATAACATCATACATATAACATATACACATGTATTATACATGTGTATATGTTATATGTATGATGTTATACATGTATACATGATGTATACATGTATACATGATGTATACATGTATAACATCATACATATATAACATGATACATAGATATACGTAATACACCCTCCGCTACAGCAGGTGGCGCCAGGTTCCGGTAACGTAGGTTCATCGTCCTCCAGTCCAACCCGAGAAGAAGAAGCGGAACAAGGAGGAGCCGGAGCGGAGCGAGCCGCAGTCTTTCCTTCAGTCTCGGAGGAAGATGGCGGACCCAGAAGGTGAGCGCTGCGCTTTACTCGTTATATACATGTTGTGTGACGTGTTCAGGCTTCTTTAGACTCCGGTTGTTGGCGCTCGGTGTGACGTCATGTAAAGATGTCTGCCTGTGTCTTTATCTAGTCATATAGTCTCGTGCATGGCTCCCTCGTGTGTTGGGTCGCCGCGTGTTTCTGTAGGAAGCTGCTGATGCGGAGAAGCCCGGTCCTCGCCTGGGGCCTGCTCACGGGCCCCTGCGGGATCCACATGTGGCCTGCTGTCGGGCCCCCGTAAGACACGTGTGGCCTCCTCTCGGCCCCTGTAGGACACGTGTGGCCTCCTCTCGGCCCCTGTAGGACACGTGTGGCCTCCTCTCGGCCCCCGTAGGACACGTGTGGCCTCCTCTCGGCCCCCGTAGGACACATGTGGCCTCCTCTCGGCCCCCGTAAGACGCGTGTGTCCTGCTCTCGGCCCCCGTAAGACGCGTGTGGCCTCCTCTCGGCCCCCGTAAGACACATGTGGCCTCCTCTCGGCCCCCGTAGGACACATGTGGCCTCCTCTCGGCCCCCGTAGGACACGTGTGGCCTCCTCTCGGCCCCCGTAAGACGCGTGTGTCCTGCTCTCGGGCCCCTGTAGGACGACAACAGTTTAAAGCAGAGCTCGTTTTATAATAATAATATTAAAACCAGGTCCCTGCATCGACCCCTGCGGGTCACACGTGGCTCACTCTGTCCGTTAGCTTAGTTAGCAGCATCGTGCTAACTACCACGTGTGGTCTAAGGCCACGTGGGCAGCTGCTCTTTTTCCTTTTCACGTGACTTCACGACACGACTTAATTTGTTTAGTTTCGTGGCTTTTATTTCAGTTTTATTCCAAAGTGCTTGTGTCTCAGCAGCGTCGGGGAAGAAGAGAAGAAGCAAGAGGGTTCCTGATGAAGACGTCGGGGTGAGTGATGGTTTGTGGTCTGCTGGTCCTCAGTTCCTCTGACTGAGCTGCTGCTATAATACAAGTGTTCTGATCAACAGGAGATCCAGCAGAGCGGAGACTTCCTCATCAAGCCGGAGTCCAAGGTGGCCTCTCTGGACACGTCCCAGTGGCCCCTGTTACTGAAGGTAGGGCTCCTGGGACCACCTCAGGCTAATTATTTACTACTGTGGTGCACAAGTCTTTAGCATGTGAAGTGATGAAGACGTTTATCCATTCGCTGAGTGGCCATCTTGTCTCAGCCACCACCTCTGTCCCCGTTCTGGGGGCGGAGCCTCTCTGTTGCGGTGCCGGCGTTGGTCGGCGTTCTGTCGGACAACGCCGAACCTGCTCAGAGAGAAGGCTGCGACTGGAGCGCCGCCAAGACGATTGACTGTTCTGATCCCATGACGTGCTCTGTTGATACACGACACGCGTAGAACTGTTTCCACTCGGGAAGAAACTCATTTACATGAAACCTTCTTGCAGCATTTTGACAAACTGAACATCCGGACGGCTCATTACACTCCTCTAGCGAACGGAAGCAACCCCCTGAAGAGGAACATCCAGGACTATGTCAGGTATGCAATGCTAACACCAGGACTGTCATGTATGCTATGTTAACTCCAGCACTGTCGGGTATGCAATGCTAACATCCAATGCTACTTCCTGTCAGGTCGGGCTTCATCAACCTGGACAAACCGGCCAACCCGTCGTCTCACGAGGTGGTGGCGTGGATCCGGAGGATCCTCCGGGTAGAGAAGACTGGCCACAGCGGGACGCTGGACCCCAAAGTCACCGGCTGCCTGATCGTCTGTGTGGATCGAGCCACGCGATTGGTCAAGTCCCAGCAGAGTGCCGGTAGGTTGAGATGAAGGCTGCCGGTTGGTCCAGAAACTGACGCGTGATCTTTGTGTTGCCGAATGTCTCCACCCGGCTGTCAGGCATGTGAGCACAGTAAAACCCAGCAGCCCCCTCACTACTCTCTCTGTGTGTTGCAGGTAAAGAGTATGTGGGGATCGTTCGGCTGCACAATGCCATAGAGAGCGAGCACACCCTTGCCCGGGTGAGTCTGGAGACATTAAGATCAATAAGCTGTAGACTGAAACATTATTTATATTTAACGGTTTTAAGATCAATTTGATGATTAGATGTAATTACATCTGTAAACTTGCCTTGGACCTGGCGCTTGCTCTAATTGGCTGGCTGTTGGTCATGTGACTGACTAACTTTCTATCTGCAGGCATTGGAGACGCTGACGGGCGCTTTGTTCCAGCGGCCGCCGCTCATCGCCGCCGTGAAGCGTCAGCTCAGGGTTCGAACCATCTACGAGAGCAAACTGATCGAATACGACCCTGAGAGGAGATTAGGTAAGATCAATAATCAATATTACCCCGAGTAGGGCTCCTGGGTCCACCTCTTTAGCATGTGAAGTGATGAAGACGTTTATCCATTCGCTGAGTGGCCATCTTGTCTCAGCCACCACCTCTGTCCCCGTTCTGGGGGCGGAGCCTCTCTGTTGCGGTGCCGGCGTTGGTCGGCGTTCTGTCGGACAACGCCGAACCTGCTCAGAGAGAAGGCTGCGACTGGAGCGCCGCCAAGACGATTGACTGTTCTGATCCCATGAGGACGACCCGCGTAGGACAGTGAGGTCATCAAACGCCCGTGGGAGGTCTCTGAGGTCACATGGTCTGTGTTGCAGGTATCTTCTGGGTGAGCTGTGAGGCTGGAACTTACATCCGGACTCTGTGTGTGCACATGGGTCTCATGCTCGGGGTTGGCGGTCAGATGCAGGAGCTGAGGAGAGTCCGGTCCGGAGTGCTGGGAGAGAAGGTCAGGGTCCATTCCCGTGAAGTCACTTCCTGTCTGATCAAAGTGTTGAGTACAGGCCTGCTGCTCGGTGCCGGCCTGTTAATTCATCTTTGGAACAGAAAGCTGCAGCAGAAGCTCTGAGGACATCGTCGTGTCTGTGGAGCCTCGAGGCTGCTGACATCACCACGACCCCATCGAGACCTTTCGCAACCTCACGCCCGCTGTTGTTTTCAGGACCACATGGTGACGATGCACGACGTGCTGGACGCGCAGTGGCAGTTTGACCACAACAAAGACGAGACGTACCTCCGGAGGGTCGTGTTCCCGCTGGAGAAGCTGCTGGTGTCCTACAAGAGGCTGGTGATGAAGGACAGCGCGGTGAGGCTGATCAATAGTTTTATATTTATCGTGTGGCCGTGTCGTCGCTGCCCGTGACTAACCTGAGGACCTGACTGTTTCCAGGTGAACGCCATCTGTTACGGAGCCAAGATCATGCTGCCGGGTGTCCTCAGGTACGAAGACGGCATCGAGATGAACCAGGACATCGTGGTCATCACGACCAAGGGGGAGGCCATCTGCACAGGTGAGGTGGGGCCGGGTGCCTACAGGTGTCTGTAGCCACATGATGAGCAGAGTAGATGCAGTAGCTCTCGGGCTGTGATGACCTGCTATCTATCACCCTGTTCTGATGGCTGAGGGTTCAGGGCTAAAGATGATGACCTCACTATTAGAAAGACTTCACTAACGTCTCTCCTCCTGCAGCCGTTGCTCTGATGACCACAGCCGTCATCTCCACCTGTGACCACGGCGTCGTGGCCAAGATCAAGAGGGTCATCATGGAGAGGGACACGTATCCTAGGAAGTGGGGTCTGGGTCCCAAGGTAAGCCCCGCCCACCTCAGGTGCTGAACACTTGCGTTTGGTTGAGTCTGCTAACGGACGCTTGTTTGCAGGCGAGCAAGAAGAAGATGATGATCCAGAAAGGACTGCTGGACAAACACGGGAAGCCCAACGACAGCACGCCCACCGACTGGAAGAGCCAGTATGTGGACTACAGGTGAGCGTCGCCTGAGGGGGCGGAGCCGGTTATCCCCCTGAGCTGATGTGATCTGTGAGCTTCGCTGTGCAGCTTCAGTTAAATTATTGACGCATTGTTTTTGTTTTCATTGAAAGCATCTCCAAGGCGACAGCAGAGTCATGTGACGCGTCAGCAAAGGTAAACTTGGAATGATCAGCTGATAAATATGCACACGAGATCCTGAATACCAATTTAAAACTGATCCCTGGTGGTACTCTGCCGGTTAATGTCATACTTGACTAGTCTGAGGAACACCTGTTCAGAAAAGACCATCTGACCGTTGTGCTCCACAGAGGAAGAGGGAGGCGGCAGACAGCGACGGCGACGTGCCCCCGGCACCCAGCACGCCGCCGGCAGAGGACGTGAAGAAGAAGAAGAAGAAGAAGGAGAAAAGAGTGAAACTGGAGGAGGAGGCACCTGAGGAGGCGGAGCCTGAGGAGGGAGGGGCTGAGGTGAGGAAACAAGCGTTTGTCTTTTAAAGTCTTTAAACTCCTGACGATCAGTTCATGAGCCTGAATATAACTATTATATTTCATATTGTAGGTTTTAAGTGCCAAGAAGAAGAAGAAGAAGAAACTAAAACACGGCGACGAGGCAGAGTGACAACAGTGGATATACAGGTGAACAGGAAAGTGAGACTCCGCCCCTCACCTGTCTGAATGCAACACCTTCAGGAGTTTTAGAAAAATGGACACAAAGAAAAGAGACTATTTTTGTTTTTATATACATTTTATTGTGTTTTTCTTTCTACTGTAAATACCTGAACAGGAAGTCTGTTTGGAATTTGAAAATAAAAGTTGTTTTTCTGTATTTGGGGTGAAATTATCTTTTATTCAGATCTAATTGTGAATCAATTTGCTCTTTAGAGCATAAATCCGTAAATATATATAATAATTATATATATTTATTATTAAATATATATATTTAATTTATAAACATAACTCTCCAAAGGCACATGGCTAAGCAGCGCAAACAAGTCCTTGAAAGACTTGTTTGGCCAAACAAAGGATGCCAGCTCATTGATTTGTTCAGAGCCAGTAAAATAACTTCAGGAAGTTGCAGGTCATCCATGTTTTTATGTCTTTTAAGACATTCTTTAAGTCCTTAATCAGTACTAAAGTCTAACAAGACCAGTACAGAGATGGAGCCTATCAGCACTAGCACTGGTCATCAATTGCTATTTACAATTTTTGTATTCATTCTTTTCACGTCAGCTGAGAACATTAATCTTTTCCCTTGTATACAGTTAATGTTCACAGCGTTGTTCGTGTGATCCGTCTTTGTCAATGTGGGCTTGGAGGGTCGCCTGTCATCCAGCTCTTAAGTATCAGGGTTTTAAAGAGGTAGATCAGTCCCAGGTCCACAATCTGCGGACTCTGAATAATAATAACTGTCCCAGACTGTTTGTATACATGTCCAGAACATGAGTGGTCAGCATTCATCTGCCCACTCTCTCCAGCATGGCTGCTCTTTACCCACTTGTTTGGTTCCCTCCATCTTCTAGAGCTGGTGGAAACAGTTAAATGTTCAGCTCTACATGTAGTGTGTTTCTACTCTACAGTTTGGAGGGGGTTGTTTGTATGCACCCGTCATCACTTCATTACCTACTACTGATATTCCTCTTAATTTCTGTATCATAGAAATGTCTTGGCTGTAAATATCTGAACAGTCCCCATTTCCTAAATTTAAATTCTCTTGTTTTTAAATGTTTTCCCCTCAGTGTACTTACAGCCGTTATTCCTTTTTCTCTCCAGTGTACAGAAGTATCATCTCTAAACCTGGTGGTCTGAGGGCCAAATCAGAAGGTTACAGTCTCCTTCCCTTTCGTATTTCTTGACTATCCCCTAGGGCAGTGGTCACCAACCTTTTTAAGCCCAATATCTCTGACCTCTGCCTTGGTGACAGGACACTCTCAATTCATGCTCAATGTTGAGCTTTTGTTTTGAAGGGCAACGGCAGAAAAGCCGATCTCACGGAGGTAGAAACTGGCGAGTCGCCAAGAATCTTGGCCGTCGCGCAGCGTCACCTGTTAACAACGTAAATGTACACGAAGGTACAGGCACTTCATGTATATTAATGACTTAGTTTTATGCCTGTGTGCTTTGAACTTGTGTAATATGTGAAGTTCTCAATAAAGGTCTTTCTCATGTCCAGGACTATGTTCCCCTCATCGGGAGAACCGCTGAGAACACTTCCGCTGTGAGAACCCATTTACAGGCTTCATGGATCAGGATCTTTTCTGAAGTCCGTAAGAAAACATTTCAGAAAATGTTCGAGAATGACGAACATTATGTTTCTGAATTTATTTTCATTTTATCTTGGAGGCCTCTAGACCGCTACAACTACCTGACCGGTGGCCATTGGTCTTTATTCTAGCCGTTGGGTCTCTATATGAAGATTGGTTATTAAAAGCAGCCTTTCTAGCACCGGCTATCAAAAACCTGTTCCACATCCAGACTGACCAGAGCTGCACTTAGATGTTGTTTATTAGCCTGTTCTATTATATATATATATATATATATATATATATGTAAGGTTTGTCTAGTGTTATTCTGTGTTTGTCGACCTTTTATAAATCCTGTCTGATCTTCATTTATTAATTTGGGAAGAAAGCGTTCTATTCTTTTTGAGGTTATAGATGTAAACAGTTTATAATCTACTTTCAATATAGAAATTGGGCGATAGGATTTATTTTGCAGCTGTTTCGAGGCCGTATTTGAACTCATAACCACATTACATACTTTAGGACGTCATCTTAAACAGTCTTGTTTTTTTTGGAAGGCCTCGAGCGGCAGACATTACATACTGAAGGTCACGTGACTCTGGTCTTTAAGACTTTCTGGTGTTCAAGAACTTTGTATTTAAAAATGTTGTTTAATAACCTTTACCTTTTTAGTAATTTTACTCCAGCAAACTGTTAAAAACATGTCATCAAATGCCACAATGAGAACTGACCCCGCCCCCAAGGCAGTTGCCCAGGTGATTGGTCAGCCCCTCTCTGATTGGTCAGATGCAATGGCAGGAGAGTGGCTCTCTGTGTGAACTAGTGATGACTTGTACTCTGTGATTGGTCAGTTCCTGCAGGTCTGAGATCAGCTGCCGCAGACGAGGACTTGGCTGGTGGATGACCCAGCTCGGGTCAGTTGGGTCTGGTTTGTAGAACGAATCCAGAACCTCTAGAGTGACAAGATGCTGAAGCTGCTGCAGATGCAGGAAGTCATTGTCTGACAGGTGGTGATGTCTGAAACAAAAAACGGGTAGATACAGAGATCAGTAGATACAGAGACTAGTAGATACAGAGACTAATAGATACAGAGACCAGTAGATACAGAGACTAATAGATACAGAGACTAGTAGATACAGAGACCAGTAGATACAGAGACCAGTAGATACAGAGACTAATAGATACAGAGACTAGTAGATACAGAGACCAGTAGATACAGAGACTAGTAGATACAGAGACCAGTAGATACAGAGACTAGTAGATACAGAGACCAGTAGATACAGAGACTAATAGATACAGAGACTAGTAGATACAGAGACCAGTAGATACAGAGACTAGTAGATACAGAGATCAGTAGATACAGAGACCAATAGATACAGAAACTAGTAGATACAGAGATCAGTAGATACAGAGACTAGTAGATACAGAGACCAATAGATACAGAAACTAGTAGATACAGAGACCAGTAGATACAGAAACTAGTAGATACAGAGACCAGTAGATACAGAGACCAATAGATACAGAAACTAGTAGATACAGAAACTAGTAGATACAGAGACTAGTAGATACAGAGACCAATAGATACAGAAACTAGTAGATACAGAGACCAGTAGATACAGAGACTAGTAGATACAGAGACCAGTAGATACAGAGACCAATAGATACAGAAACTAGTAGATACAGAGATCAGTAGATACAGAGACCAATAGATACAGAGACTAGTAGATACAGAGACCAATAGATACAGAAACTAGTAGATACAGAGACCAGTAGATACAGAGACCAATAGATACAGAAACTAGTAGATACAGAGACCAGTAGATACAGAGACTAGTAGATACAGAGACTAGTAGACTAGTAGATACAGAGACTAGTATATACAGAGACTAGTAGATACAGAGACCAGTAGATACAGAGACTAGTAGATACAGAGACTAGTAGACTAGTAGATACAGAGACTAGTAGACCAGTAGATAGAAACTCGTAGATACAGAGACCAGTAGATACAGACATCAGTAGATACAGAGACAAATAGAGACTAGTAGATACAGAGATCAGTAGATACAGAGACAAATAGAGACTAGTAGATACAGAGACTAATAGATACAGAGACAAATAGAGACTAGTAGATACAGAGACAAATAGAGACAGATCAGTAGATACAGAGATCAGTAGATACAGAGACCAGTAGTTACAGAGACTAATAGATACAGAGATCAGTAGATACAGAGACTAGTAGATACAGAGACTAGTAGATACAGAGACCAGTAGATACAGAGACTAGTAAATACAGAGACCGGTAGATACAGAAACTAGTAGATACAGAGACCAGCCGGTAGATACAGAGACCAGTAGAGACAGAGTAGTAGATACAGAGACCAGTAGATACAGAGACTAGTAGATACAGAGACCGGTAGATACAGAGACCGGTAGATACAGAAACTAGTAGATACAGAGACCAGCGGGTAGATACAGAGACTAGTAGAGACAGCGATCAGTAGATACAGAGACTAGTAGATACAGAGACTAATAGATACAGAGACCAGTAGATACAGAGACTAATAGATACAGAGACCAGTAGATACAGAGACTAGTAGATACAGAGACCAGTAGATACAGAGACCGGTAGATACAGAGACCGGTAGATACAGAGACCAGCGGGTAGATACAGAGACCAGTAGAGACAGAGAGTAGTAGATACAGAGACTAATAGATACAGAGACCAGTAGATACAGAGAGTAGTAGATACAGAGACCAATAGATACAGAGACCAGTAGATACAGAGACCAGTAGATACAGAGACCAATAGATACAGAAACTAGTAGATACAGAAACTAGTAGATACAGAGACTAGTAGATACAGAGACCAATAGATACAGAAACTAGTAGATACAGAGACCAGTAGATACAGAGACTAGTAGATACAGAGACCAGTAGATACAGAGACCAATAGATACAGAAACTAGTAGATACAGAGATCAGTAGATACAGAGACCAATAGATACAGAGACTAGTAGATACAGAGACCAATAGATACAGAAACTAGTAGATACAGAGACCAGTAGATACAGAGACCAATAGATACAGAAACTAGTAGATACAGAGACCAGTAGATACAGAGACTAGTAGATACAGAGACTAGTAGACTAGTAGATACAGAGACTAGTATATACAGAGACTAGTAGATACAGAGACCAGTAGATACAGAGACCAGTAGATACAGAGACTAGTAGACTAGTAGATACAGAGACTAGTAGACCAGTAGATAGAAACTCGTAGATACAGAGACCAGTAGATACAGACATCAGTAGATACAGAGACAAATAGAGACTAGTAGATACAGAGACTAATAGATACAGAGACAAATAGAGACTAGTAGATACAGAGACAAATAGAGACAGATCAGTAGATACAGAGATCAGTAGATACAGAGACCAGTAGTTACAGAGACTAATAGATACAGAGATCAGTAGATACAGAGACTAGTAGATACAGAGACTAGTAGATACAGAGACCAGTAGATACAGAGACTAGTAAATACAGAGACCGGTAGATACAGAAACTAGTAGATACAGAGACCAGCCGGTAGATACAGAGACCAGTAGAGACAGAGTAGTAGATACAGAGACCAGTAGATACAGAGACCGGTAGATACAGAGACCGGTAGATACAGAAACTAGTAGATACAGAGACCAGCGGGTAGATACAGAGACTAGTAGAGACAGAGATCAGTAGATACAGAGACTAGTAGATACAGAGACTAATAGATACAGAGACCAGTAGATACAGAGACTAATAGATACAGAGACCAGTAGATACAGAGACTAGTAGATACAGAGACCAGTAGATACAGAGACCGGTAGATACAGAGACCGGTAGATACAGAGACCAGCGGGTAGATACAGAGACCAGTAGAGACAGAGAGTAGTAGATACAGAGACTAATAGATACAGAGACCAGTAGATACAGAGAGTAGTAGATACAGAGACCAATAGATACAGAGACCAGTAGATACAGAGACCAGTAGATACAGAGACCAATAGATACAGAGACCAGTAGATACAGAGACCAGCGGGTAGATACAGAGACCAATAGATACAGAGACCAGTAGATACAGAGACCAATAGATACAGAGACCAGTAGATACAGAGACCAGCGGGTAGATACAGAGACTAGTAGATACAGAGACCAGTAGATACAGAGACTAGTAGATACAGAGACCGGTAGATACAGAAACTAGTAGATACAGAGACCAGCGGGTAGATACAGAGACCAGTAGAGACAGAGATCAGTAGATACAGAGACTAGTAGATACAGAGACTAGTAGATACAGAGACTAATAGATACAGAGACCAGTAGATACAGAGACTAATAGATACAGAGACCAGTAGATACAGAGACTAGTAGATACAGAGACTAGTAGATACAGAGACTAGTAGATACAGAGACCAGTAGATACAGAGACCAGTAGATACAGAGACTAGTAGATACAGAGACCGGTAGATACAGAGACCAATAGATACAGAGACCAGTAGATACAGAGACTAGTAGATACAGAGACCAGTAGATACAGAGACCAGTAGATACAGAGACTAGTAGATACAGAGACCAGTAGATACAGTGACCAGCGGGTAGATACAGAGACCAGTAGAGACAGAGAGTAGTAGATACAGAGACCAGTAGAGACAGAGAGTAGTAGATACAGAGACTAGTAGATACAGAGAGTAGTAGATACAGAGACCAGTAGATACAGAGACCAATAGATACAGAGACTAGTAGAGACAGAGAGTAGTAGATACAGAGACTAGTAGATACAGAGACCAGTAGATACAGAGACCGGTAGATACAGAGACCAGCGGGTAGATACAGAGACTAGTAGATACAGAGAGTAGTAGATACAGAGACCAGTAGATACAGAGACCAATAGATACAGAGACTAGTAGAGACAGAGAGTAGTAGATACAGAGACTAGTAGATACAGAGACCAATAGATACAGAGACCGGTAGATACAGAGACCAGCGGGTAGATACAGAGACTAGTAGATACAGAGACCAGAGGGTAGATACAGAGACCAGTAGATACAGAGACCAGTAGATACAGAGACCAGTAGATACAGAGAGTTTAATAGAGTATTGTCGATTATTCAGGATCTCCTCCAACAGGGTCCTGTTTCAGTGGTTATTACTAATCACGATAGTTGGAAACAGGTTGTCATGAGGTGTCAGGGACCTACCGGATCCGGAGTGTCCTCAAGTGAGGGAACAGCTGTGGGAGGAGTCTAACAAGGCTGGTAGAGGAGCTCCAGGGTTCCAGGTGCAGGTGTTCCAGGTGAGGAGCTCTGCGTGAGACCACCTGCAGGTCTTCAGGCTGCAGATCCACACAGAGAGTCAGACTGAGGAGGGAGGATGGCAGGAAGTCGGCGTACACTGCCAGAGGATGGCCTCCTTTTGGATAAACAGAGTGAGGTCATGATGACATCACGGTGTGTTAGCAGCTTGAGCAGGAGAACAATCTCAGGCACTTAAATATATATATAAATGTATATATATATTTATAGTGAACTATTATTGTACACGTCATACTTATTACACTGATATTATAGTAATATTATTAAGAACTAGTGCTGGGCAAAAGATGAACAAATGTAATCGATTAATCGCATGTTTTTCTGTGATTAACTGCGATTAATCGCATTATGCGCAAAATTCAAGAATGAATTAAAAACTAGTGTATTGCACGATTTTATTGTTATCAGAACAATATAACAGGCACTCTGTGAGCAACAGCAAGTTAACATACAGAATATAAATCTGTTTAAAAAGAAATTCTGTCTAGCACAAAAAAAGCCCAGCTGTAATTTACTGTGCAGGAGACTTTTAGTCTGTAAAGCCTCTGAAACATAAAGCAGTGACACTGACCCGCCGCCATCTTTGTAGTCCGCTCCGTTTCATACAAATGGACGGAGCATCTTTCGTTGTGTTTCTCGTGCTGCGTTCACAACAAACACGTTGAGAGCATGAGGAAGCTCCTCAGACCTCTTTCTCTACAGGACTCGGTCTGGAGTCCACTGCTCTCCACCTGGAGAGGCATGTGTTCATGTGTCCATTGTCCATGTGTTCTTTGTTCATGTGATCATTGTTCATGTGTCCATTGTTCATGTGTTCTTTGTTCATGTGATCATTGTTCCTGTGTCCATTGTTCCTGTGTCCATGTGTTCTTTGTTCATGTGATCATTGTTCATGTGTCCATTGTTCATGTGTTCTTTGTTCATGTGATCATTGTTCCTGTGTCCATTGTTCCTGTGTCCATGTGTTCTTTGTTCATGTGATCATTGTTCATGTGTCCATTGTTCATGTGTTCTTTGTTCATGTGATCATTGTTCCTGTGTCCATTGTTCCTGTGTCCATGTGTTCTTTGTTCATGTGATCATTGTTCATGTGTCCATTGTTCATGTGTTCTTTGTTCATGTGATCATTGTTCATGTGTCCATTGTTCATGTGTTCATTGTTCCTGTGTCCATGTGTTCTTTGTTCATGTGATCATTGTCCATGTGTTCATTGTTCATGTGATCTTTGTTCATGTGTTCATGTGTCCATTGTTCATGTGTTCATGTGTCCATTGTTCCTGTGTTCTTTGTTCATGTGATCATTGTTCATGTGTTCATGTGTCCATTGTTCATGTGTTCATGTGTCCATTGTTCCTGTGTCCATGTGTTCTTTGTTCATGTGTCCATTGTTCCTGTGTTCTTTGTTCATGTGATCATTGTTCCTGTGTCCATTGTTCCTGTGTCCATGTGTTCTTTGTTCATGTGATCTTTGTTCATGTGTTCATGTGTCCATTGTTCATGTGTTCTTTGTTCATGTGATCATTGTTCCTGTGTCCATTGTTCCTGTGTCCATGTGTTCTTTGTTCATGTGATCTTTGTTCATGTGTTCATGTGTCCATTGTTCCTGTGTTCTTTGTTCATGTGATCATTGTTCCTGTGTCCATTGTTCCTGTGTCCATGTGTTCTTTGTTCATGTGATCTTTGTTCATGTGTTCATGTGTCCATTGTTCATGTGTTCTTTGTTCATGTGATCATTGTTCCTGTGTCCATGTGTTCTTTGTTCATGTAAACATTGTCCATGTGTTCATTGTTCATGTGATCTTTGTTCATGAGTTCATGTGTTCATTGTTCATGAGTCCATTGTTCATGTGTTCATCGTTCATGTGATCTTTGTTCATGTGTTAATAGTTCATGTGTTCATTGTTCATGTGTTCATTTTTCATGTGTTAATAGTTCATGTGTTAATAGTTCATCGTTCATGTGTTCATTGATCATGTGATCATTGTTCATGTGGTCATTGTTCATGTGTTCATTGTTCCTGTGTTCATTGTTCATGTGTTCATTGTTCCTGTGTTCATTGTTCATGTGTTCATTGTTCCTGTGTTCATTTTTCATGCGTTCATTGTTCCTGTGTTTATGTGTCCCTGTGTTCATCGTTCATGTGATCTTTGTTCATGTGATCATTTTTCCTGTGTTCATGTGTTTATTGTTCATGTGTTCATTGTTCCTGTGTTCATTTTTCATGCGTTCATTGTTCCTGTGTTCATGTGTCCCTGTGTTCATCGTTCATGTGTTCATGTGATCTTTGTTCATGTGATCATTGTTCCTGTGTTCATTGTTCCTGTGTCCCTGTGTTCATCGTTCATGTGTTCATTGTTCATGAGTCCAATGTTCATGTGTTCATCGTTCATATGTTCATGTGATCTTTGTTCATGTGTCCATCGTTCATGTGTCCATTGTTCATGTGTTCATTGTTTATGAGTCCATTGTTCATGTGTTCAATGTTCATGTGTTCATCGTTCATGTGATCTTTGTTCATGTGATCATTGTTCTTGTGTTCATTGTTCCTGTGTCCATGTGTTTCTGGTTCATGTGTTCATTGTTCATGTTCATGTGTTCAATGTTCATTGTGTCCATGTGTTCCATTGTTCATGTTCATATGTTCAATGTTCCTGTGTTCATTTTTCATGTGTTAATAGTTCATGTGTTAATAGTTCATCGTTCATGTGTTCATTGATCATGTGATCATTGTTCATTGTTCCTGTGTTCATTGTTCATGTGTTTATTTCTTCATGTGTTTATTTCTTCATGTGTCCATTGTTCATGTTCATGTGTTCAATGTTCCTGTGTTCATTGTTCCTGTGTTCATTGTTCCTGCGTTCATTGTTCCTGTGTTCATTTTTCATGCGTTCATTGTTCCTGTGTTCATGTGTCCCTGTGTTCATTGTTCATTGTGTATGTGTTCCTGTGTTCATTGTTCCTGTGTTCATTGTTCCTGTGTTCATTGTTCATGTTAATTTGTTCATGTGTTCATTGTTCATGTGTTCATTGTTCATGCGTTCATTGTTCCTGTGTTCATTGTTCCTGTGTTCATTGTTCCTGTGTCCATGTGTTCCTGGTTCATGTGTTCAATGTTCATGTGTTCATTGTGTCCCTGTGTTCATTGTTCATGTGTTCCTGTGTTCATCGTTCATGTGATCTTTGTTCATGTGATCATTGTTCCTGTGTCCATGTGTTTCTGGTTCATCTGTTCATTGTTCATGTGTTCATTGTTCATGAGTCCATGTGTTTCTGGTTCATCTGTTCATTGTTCATGTGTTCATTGTTCATGAGTCCATCGTTCATGTGATCATTGTTCATGTGTTCATTGTTCATGTGATCTTTGTTCATGTGTCCATTGTTCATGTGTTCATCGTTCATGTGATCTTTGTTCATGTGTCCATTGTTCATGTGTTCATCGTTCATGTGTCCATTGTTCATGTGTTCATCGTTCATGTGATCTTTGTTCATGTGTCCATTGTTCATGTGTTCATCGTTCATGTGTTCATTGTTCATGTGTTCATTGTTCATGTGATCTTTGTTCATGTGATCATTGTTCTTGTGTTCATTGTTCATGGGTTCATTGTTCATGTGATCTTTGTTCATGTGTCCATTGTTCATGTGTTCATGTGTTCAATGTTCATGTGTTCATTGTTCATGTGATCTTTGTTCATGTGTCCATTGTTCATGTGTTCATCGTTCATGTGTTCATGTGATCTTTGTTCATGTGTTCATTGTTCATGTGATCTTTATTCATGTGTCCATTGTTCATGTGTTCATCGTTCATGTGTTCATTGTTCATGTGTTCATTGTTCATGTGATCTTTGTTCATGTGTCCATTGTTCATGTGTTCATCGTTCATGTGTTCTTTGTTCATGTGTACATTGTTCATGTGTCCATTGTTCATGTGTTCATGTGTTCATCGTTCATGTGTTCATCGTTCATGTGTTCATTGTTCATGTGTTCATGTGTTCATCGTTCATGTGATCTTTGTTCATGTGATCTTTGTTCATGTGTTCATCATTCATGTGTTCATTGTTCATGTGTTCATTGTTCATGTGATCTTTGTTCATGTGATCATTGTTCTTGTGTTCATTGTTCCTGTGTCCATGTGTTACTTCATGCTCGTGGTACTTCATGCTTGTGGTACTTCATGCTCGTGGTACTTCATGCTCGTAGTACTTCATGCTCCGTAGTACTTCATTCCCGTGGTACTTCGTGCTCGTGGTACTTCGTGCTCGTGGTACTTCATGCTCGTGGTACTTCATGCTCGTGGTACTTCATTCCCGTGGTACTTCATGCTCGTAGTACTTCATGCTCGTAGTACTTCATGCTCGTGGTACTTCATGCTTGTGGTACTTCATGCTCGTAGTACTTCATGCTTGTGGTACTTCATGCTTGTGGTACTTCATTCCCGTGGTACTTCATGCTCGTAGTACTTCATGCTCGTGGTACTTCATGCTCGTAGTACTTCATTCCTGTGGTACTTTATGCTCGTAGTACTTCATGCTCGTGGTACTTCATGCTCGTGGTACTTCATGCTCGTAGTACTTCATTCCTGTGGTACTTTATGCTCGTGGTACTTCATGCTCGTGGTACTTCATGCTTGTAGTACTTCATTCCCGTGGTACTTCATGCTCGTGGTACTTCATGCTCGTAGTACTTCATTCCCGTGGTACTTCATGCTCGTGGTACTTCATGCTTGTGGTACTTCATGCTCGTAGTACTTCATGCTCGTAGTACTTCATTCCCGTGGTACTTCATGCTCGTAGTACTTCATGCTCGTAGTACTTCATGCTCGTAGTACTTCATTCTCGTGGTACTTCATTCCCGTGGTACTTCATGCTCGTAGTACTTCATTCCCGTGGTACTTCATGCTCGTGGTACTTCATGCTCGTGGTACTTCATTCCCGTGGTACTTCATGCTCGTGGTACTTCATTCCCGTGGTACTTCATGCTCGTGGTACTTCATGCTCGTGGTACTTCATGCTCGTAGTACTTCATTCCCGTGGTACTTCATGCTCGTGGTACTTCATGCTCGTGGTACTTCATGCTCGTAGTACTTCATTCCCGTGGTACTTCATGCTCGTGGTACTTCATGCTCGTGGTACTTCATGCTCGTGGTACTTCATGCTTGTGGTACTTCATTCCCGTGGTACTTCATGCTCGTGGTACTTCATTCCCGTGGTACTTCATGCTCGTGGTACTTCATGCTCGTGGTACTTCATTCCCGTGGTACTTCATGCTCGTGGTACTTCATTCCCGTGGTACTTCATGCTCGTGGTACTTCATGCTCGTGGTACTTCATGCTCGTGGTACTTCATGCTCGTAGTACTTCATTCCCGTGGTACTTTATGCTCGTGGTACTTCATGCTCGTGGTACTTCATGCTCGTAGTACTTCATTCCCGTGGTACTTTATGCTCGTGGTACTTCATGCTCGTGGTACTTCATGCTCGTAGTACTTCATCCTCGTGGTACTTCATGCTCATGGTACTTCATGCTCGTAGTACTTCATGCTCGTGGTACTTTTGCTCGTGGTACTTCATTTTTCATGTGTTCATTGTCCCTGTGTTCATCGTTCATGTGTTCATGTGATCTTTGTTCATGTGATCATTGTTCCTGTGTTCATGTGTTTATTGTTCATGTGTTCATTGTTCCTGCGTTCATTGTTCCTGTGTTCATTTTTCATGCGTTCATTGTTCCTGTGTTCATGTGTCCCTGTGTTCATCGTTCATGTGTTCATGTGATCTTTGTTCATGTGATCATTGTTCCTGTGTTCATTGTTCCTGTGTCCCTGTGTTCATCGTTCATGTGTTCATTGTTCATGAGTCCAATGTTCATGTGTTCATCGTTCATATGTTCATGTGATCTTTGTTCATGTGTCCATTGTTCATGTGTTCATTGTTTATGAGTCCATTGTTCATGTGTTCAATGTTCATGTGTTCATTGTTCATGTTCATGTGTTCAATGTTCATTGTGTCCATGTGTTCCATTGTTCATGTTCATATGTTCAATGTTCCTGTGTTCATTTTTCATGTGTTAATAGTTCATGTGTTAATAGTTCATCGTTCATGTGTTCATTGATCATGTGATCATTGTTCATTGTTCCTGTGTTCATGTGTTTGTGTTCATGTGTTTATTTCTTCATGTGTTTATTTCTTCATGTGTCCATTGTTCATGTTCATGTGTTCAATGTTCCTGTGTTCATTGTTCCTGTGTTCATTGTTCCTGCGTTCATTGTTCCTGTGTTCATTTTTCATGCGTTCATTGTTCCTGTGTTCATGTGTCCCTGTGTTCATTGTTCATTGTGTATGTGTTCATGTGTTCCTGTGTTCATTGTTCCTGTGTTCATTGTTCATGTTAATTTGTTCATGTGTTCATTGTTCATGTGTTCATTGTTCATGTGTTCATTGTTCATGCGTTCATTGTTCCTGTGTTCATTGTTCCTGTGTCCATGTGTTCCTGGTTCATGTGTTCAATGTTCATGTGTTCATTGTGTCCCTGTGTTCATTGTTCATGTGTTCCTGTGTTCATCGTTCATGTGATCTTTGTTCATGTGATCATTGTTCCTGTGTCCATGTGTTTCTGGTTCATCTGTTCATTGTTCATGTGTTCATTGTTCATGAGTCCATGTGTTTCTGGTTCATCTGTTCATTGTTCATGTGTTCATTGTTCATGAGTCCATCGTTCATGTGATCATTGTTCATGTGTTCATTGTTCATGTGATCTTTGTTCATGTGTCCATTGTTCATGTGTTCATCGTTCATGTGATCTTTGTTCATGTGTCCATTGTTCATGTGTTCATCGTTCATGTGTCCATTGTTCATGTGTTCATCGTTCATGTGATCTTTGTTCATGTGTCCATTGTTCATGTGTTCATCGTTCATGTGTTCATTGTTCATGTGTTCATTGTTCATGTGATCTTTGTTCATGTGATCATTGTTCTTGTGTTCATTGTTCATGTGATCTTTGTTCATGTGTCCATTGTTCATGTGTTCATGTGTTCAATGTTCATGTGTTCATTGTTCATGTGATCTTTGTTCATGTGTCCATTGTTCATGTGTTCATGTGTTCAATGTTCATGTGTTCATTGTTCATGTGATCTTTGTTCATGTGTCCATTGTTCATGTGTTCATCGTTCATATGATCTTTATTTATGTGTCCATTGTTCATGTGTTCATCGTTCATGTGTTCATTGTTCATGTGTTCATTGTTCATGTGATCTTTGTTCATGTGTCCATTGTTCATGTGTTCATCGTTCATGTGTTCATTGTTCATGTGATCTTTGTTCATGTGTCCATTGTTCATGTGTTCATTGTTCATGTGTTCATTGTTCATGTGTTCATCGTTCATGTGTTCATCGTTCATGTGTTCATTGTTCATGTGTTCATTGTTCATGTGATCTTTGTTCATGTGATCATTGTTCTTGTGTTCATTGTTCCTGTGTCCATGTGTTACTTCATGCTCGTGGTACTTCATGCTCGTGGTACTTCATGCTCGTAGTACTTCATGCTCCGTAGTACTTCATTCCCGTGGTACTTCGTGCTCGTGGTACTTCGTGCTCGTGGTACTTCATGCTCGTGGTACTTCATGCTCGTGGTACTTCATTCCCGTGGTACTTCATGCTCGTGGTACTTCATGCTCGTAGTACTTCATGCTCGTGGTACTTCATGCTTGTGGTACTTCATGCTTGTGGTACTTCATGCTCGTGGTACTTCATTCCCGTGGTACTTCATGCTCGTAGTACTTCATGCTCGTGGTACTTCATGCTCGTAGTACTTCATTCCTGTGGTACTTTATGCTCGTGGTACTTCATGCTCGTGGTACTTCATGCTCGTAGTACTTCATTCCCGTGGTACTTCATGCTCGTGGTACTTCATGCTCGTAGTACTTCATTCCCGTGGTACTTCATGCTCGTGGTACTTCATGCTTGTGGTACTTCATGCTCGTAGTACTTCATGCTCGTAGTACTTCATTCCCGTGGTACTTCATGCTCGTAGTACTTCATGCTCGTAGTACTTCATTCCCGTGGTACTTCATGCTCGTAGTACTTCATTCCCGTGGTACTTCATGCTCGTGGTACTTCATGCTCGTGGTACTTCATTCCCGTGGTACTTCATGCTCGTGGTACTTCATTCCCGTGGTACTTCATGCTCGTGGTACTTCATGCTCGTGGTACTTCATGCTCGTAGTACTTCATTCCCGTGGTACTTTATGCTCGTGGTACTTTATGCTCGTGGTACTTCATGCTCGTAGTACTTCATTCCCGTGGTACTTCATGCTCGTGGTACTTCATGCTCGTAGTACTTCATTCCCGTGGTACTTCATGCTCGTGGTACTTCATGCTCGTAGTACTTCATTCCCGTGGTACTTTATGCTCGTGGTACTTCATGCTCGTGGTACTTCATGCTCGTAGTACTTCATCCTCGTGGTACTTCATGCTCATGGTACTTCATGCTCGTAGTACTTCATGCTCGTGGTACTTTTGCTCGTGGTACTTCATGCTCGTGGTACTTCATGCTCGTGGTACTTCATGCTTGTGGTACTTCATGCTCGTAGTACTTCATGCTCGTAGTACTTCATTCCCGTGGTACTTCATGCTCGTAGTACTTCATGCTCGTAGTACTTCATGCTCGTAGTACTTCATTCCCGTGGTACTTCATGCTCGTAGTACTTCATTCCCGTAGTACTTCATGCTCGTAGTACTTCATGCTCGTAGTACTTCATTCCCATGGTACTTCATGCTCGTAGTACTTCATGCTCGTAGTACTTCATGCTCGTAGTACTTCATTCCCGTAGTACTTCATGCTCGTAGTACTTCATGCTCGTAGTACTTCATTCCCGTGGTGCTTCATCCTCGTGGTACTTCATGCTCGTAGTACTTCATGCTCGTAGTACTTCATTCCCGTAGTACTTCATGCTCGTGGTACTTCATGCTCGTAGTACTTCATGCTCGTGGTACTTCATGCTCGTAGTACTTCATTCCCGTGGTGCTTCATCCTCGTGGTACTTCATTCTCGTGGTCCTCCGGTAATAAGATAACTCCAGTTTGAGTGGTTACCAATAACTTTGCTTTTATTAACTACGGCTTCTGGTAGAGATTTAAAATGAAAATGTCCATTTCAAAGTACATTTCTCCATGTTCTCGGTCAATGTGCGCAGCAGCACTAAGCCCCTCCCAATGTTAAGCCCCTCCCAATGTTATGCCCCTCCCAATGTTATGCCCCTCCCAATGTTAAGCCCCTACCAGCACTAAGCCCCTCCCAATGTTAAGCCCCTCCCAATGTTAAGCCCCTACCAGCACTAAGCCCCTCCCAATGTTAAGCCCCTCCCAATGTTAAGCCCCTACCAGCATTAAGCCCCTCCCAATGCAACAAAAAAAAAATGCCGTTAACGCATGGTGAAATTATCGTTAATGGATTGCTGTGTTAACACATTAATAACGAGTTAACGTGCCCAGCCCTATTAATAACAACGATGCACAGCAGAATCTCATCACTGCAGTAGATGTCAACCCTTACCGTGCACGCTGAGGCTGAGAAGCTGTGGCAGTGATGTCAGCCATGTCTGCAGGTGACAGATGGGACCAGGTACAGAGTACAGGTGGAAGATTGACAGGCTGCGGAGGTGGGACAAAGGCTGCAGAACTTCCTGTGTCACCACAGCATCGTAGTTCAACAACTGGAGGTCAGACAGCTGGAGAGCGCCACCACCTGCTTCAAGACAAACATCATATATCATAACACACCTGTCATGAATTTAATTGAATTTCCTGTGTCATCACCCCTGTCATTACCTGTGTCATCACACCTGTCATTACCTGTGTTGTCATCACACCTGTCATTACCTGTGTCGTCATCACACCTGTCATTACCTGTGTCGTCATCACACCTGTCATTACCTGTGTCATCACACCTGTGTCGTCATCACACCTGTCATTACCTGTGTCATCACACCTGTCATTACCTTTGTCGTCACACCTGTCATTACCTGTGTCATCATCACACCTGTCATTACCTGTGTCGTCATCACACCTGTCATTACCTGTGTCGTCATCACACCTGTCATTACCTGTGTCATCACACCTGTCATTACCTTTGTCGTCACACCTGTCATTACCTGTGTCATCATCACACCTGTCATTACCTGTGTCGTCATCACACCTGTCATTACCTGTGTCATCACACCTGTCATTACCTGTGTCATCACACCTGTCATTACCTGTGTCGTCATCACACCTGTCATTACCTGTGTCGTCACACCTGTCATTACCTTTGTCGTCACACCTGTCATTACCTGTGTCATCATCACACCTGTCATTACCTGTGTCGTCATCACACCTGTCATTACCTGTGTCATCACACCTGTCATTACCTGTGTCATCATCACACCTGTCATTACCTGTGTCGTCATCACACCTGTCATTACCTGTGTCGTCATCACACCTGTCATTACCTGTGTCATCACACCTGTCATTACCTGTGTCGTCATCACACCTGTCATTACCTTTGTCGACACACCTGTCATTACCTGTGTCATCACACCTGTCATTACCTGTGTCATCACACCTGTCATTACCTGTGTCGTCATCACACCTGTCATTACATGTGTCGTCATCACACCTGTCATTACCTGTGTCATCATCACACCTGTCATTACCTGTGTCGTCATCACACCTGTCATTACCTGTGTCATCACACCTGTCATTACCTTTGTCGTCACACCTGTCATTACCTGTGTCGTCATCACACCTGTCATTACCTGTGTCGTCATCACACCTGTCATTACCTGTGTCATCACACCTGTCATTACCTGTGTCTTCATCACACCTGTCATTACCTGTGTCGTCATCACACCTGTCATTACCTGTGTCGTCATCACACCTGTCATTACCTGTGTCGTCATCACACCTGTCATTACCTGTGTCGTCATCACACCTGTCATTACCTGTGTCTTCATCACACCTGTCATTACCTGTGTCGTCATCACACCTGTCATTACCTGTGTCGTCACACCTGTCATTACCTGTGTCGTCATCACACCTGTCATTACCTGTGTCGTCATCACACCTGTCATTACCTGTGTCGTCATCACACCTGTCATTACCTGTGTCGTCATCACACCTGTCATTACCTGTGTCGTCATCACACCTGTCATTACCTGTGTCGTCATCACACCTGTCATTACCTGTGTCGTCATCACACCTGTCATTACCTGTGTCGTCATCACACCTGTCATTACCTGTGTCGTCATCACACCTGTCATTACCTGTGTCGTCATCACACCTGTCATTACCTGTGTCGTCATCACACCTGTCATTACCTGTGTCATCACGCCTGTCACTACCTGTGTCATCATCACACCTGTCATTACCTGTGTCGTCATCACACCTGTCATTACCTGTGTCATCACGCCTGTCACTACCTGTGTAATTGAGTCTTGGGTTGCATTCCTAGAAATCAATGTCAGTGCTCCATCTTGTCTTGGGGGACAAGGACCGTGTGATACCTGCTGATTGGATTATGTGACATTTACCTGTAAGGTGGGCAGGGCTGAAGAAGTCATGTGACAGTGTTCTGTAGGTAATCATGGTCCAGGACAGGTGTTTCAACTCAGACAGGTGAGTCAGGACACCACTGAGTGTTGGGACTCTCAGACTGCCGTCGTGGTGCAGCTGCAGCAAGGTGAGGCGAGTCAGCTGACTGAGTGCAGCCAACAGGTGAGAGGCGGTACAGGTGAGCTTCACGTTACACAGTCTGAGCTGCAACAGCTGTTGACTCAGGGAAAACAGGAAGTCCACATTCTTCAAAGGTGCGGAACAGGAAGTGACAGAGAGACACTGCATCCTGTGGAACAGTTTCAGCTCAGTGACGCCCCCTTCCCTCCAGTCGTCCAATCGCAACGCCCCGAGAGCAGGAAGCCAGGTGGCGAGCTGCTTCAGGTGTTTCCTCTTACCTGAGCGCACCACGATGACGTCCACACGCCTCTCAGCCAGGCTGCGCCAGAAGGGCGGGTTGTACCGGGAGAAGTCCTTCAGCACCACGCAGAAGCCACGCCAAAGGGGGCGGGACTTATCCAGCAGGTACTTGAAGTGTGCGCAGGTGCAGCGCACATTCAGCTTGTCTCTCCAGGACAGGAAGCTGAACACCTGCAGCCACAGCTCAGCAGGAAGCTGCAGCACGGACATCTTCAAGATCGATTATTGATTATTAGTGATGTCACACAGGTCTGTCTGATCGATTACTGATTATTAGTGATGTCACACAGGTCTGTCTGATCGATTACTGATTAAGTGCTACTAAAGTGTTAAACTACAAAGTGCTATCAGTAAGAGACATTTAAGTGCTACTAAAGTGTTAAACTACAAAGTGCTATCGGTAAGGTACATTTAAGTGCTACTACGGCTCTACCTTCCCTATTCAAGGTGTAGTCACTAAGATGTGTTTTTAGTCTGTAGAGACTTCCTGTCCTGATGTCAATGGGGAGCTCGTTCCACCAATGAGGAGCCAGCACAGCAAACAGTCTGACTTTGAGTGTTTAGCTCGAAGTGAAGGAGCTACAAGCCGATTGGTGGAGGTTAGACCATGTCCTGGATGTGAGGTTAGACCATGTCCTGGGTGTGAGGTTAGACCATGTCCTGGTGTGAGGTTAGACCATGTCCTGGGTGTGAGGTTAGACCATGTCCTGGATGTGAGGTTAGACCATGTCCTGGATGTGAGGTTAGACCATGTCCTGGGTGTGAGGTTAGACCATGTCCTGGGTGTGAGGTTAGACCATGTCCTGGGTGTGAGGTTAGACCATGTCCTGGGTGTGAGGTTAGACCATGTCCTGGATGTGAGGTTAGACCATGTCCTGGATGTGAGGTTAGACCATGTCCTGGATGTGAGGTTAGACCATGTCCTGGGTGTGAGGTTAGACCATGTCCTGGATGTGAGGTTAGACCATGTCCTGGTGTGAGGTTAGACCATGTCCTGGTGTGAGGTTAGACCATGTCCTGGATGTGAGGTTAGACCATGTCCTGGGTGTGAGGTTAGACCATGTCCTGGATGTGAGGTTAGACCATGTCCTGGTGTGAGGTTAGACCATGTCCTGGATGTGAGGTTAGACCATGTCCTGGGTGTGAGGTTAGACCATTCTTCTTTTTCTCTTTCTTCTCTTTCTTCTTTTTCTCTTTCTTCTTTCTTCTTTTTCTCTTTCTTCTTTTTCTCTTTCTTCTCTTTCTTCTCTTTCTTCTCTTTCTCTTTCTTCTCTTTCTGTTCGTCTCCTTATTTGTTTTTGTTCTGCTTCCTGCTGCGTCACTGAGAGAAGATCGTCTCCTCAGAGGAGGTGTCACTCGGACCGTTTCAGCTGAGCTAAGAATTCATGTTGAAAGACACTTTGTTACTTTAATCAATATTAAATCACTTGTATTTGTCCCCAAAGGATGTTCGAAACATACAATATAAATCACATGAATACATGAGATAAATATATAGTGCAGGAAAATATATAGTTTGTTCAATTTTAAGTTTTTTAAGTTATATTGTGAAGCACTCTGAGGCAAGTATTTTGTGATTCTGGGCTATAAAAATAACAGCAGGTTGTAAATGGAGGACTCGTGTCCTCGTGTTCTCGTGGACTCGTGTTCTCAAGGTTCTCGTGGACTCGTGGACTCGTGTTCTCGTGGACTCGTGTTCTCGTGGACTCGTGTTCTCGTGGACTCGTGTTCTCAAGGTTCTCGTGGACTCGTGGACTCGTGTTCTCAAGGTTCTCGTGGACTCGTGGACTCGTGTTCTCAAGGATCTCGTGGACTCGTGGACTCGTGTTCTCGTGTTCTCGTGGACTCGTGTTCTCGTGGACTCGTGTTCTCGTGGACTTGTGTCCTCGTGTTCTCAAGGTTCTCGTGGACTCGTGTTCTCGTGGACTCGTGTTCTCGTGGACTCGTGGACTCGTGTTCTCGTGTTCTCAAGGTTCTCGTGTCCTCGTGGACTCAAGGTTCTCGTGTTCTCGTGGACTCGTGTTCTCGTGGACTCGTGTTCTCGTGGACTCAAGGTTCTCGTGTCCTCGTGGACTCAAGGTTCTCGTGTTCTCGTGGACTCGTGTTCTCGTGGACTCGTGTTCTCGTGGACTCGTGTTCTCGTGGACTCGTGTTCTCAAGGTTCTCGTGGACTCGTGTTCTCGTGGACTCGTGTTCTCGTGGACTCGTGTTCTCAAGGTTCTCGTGGACTCGTGGACTCGTGTTCTCGTGGACTCGTGTTCTCGTGGACTCGTGTTCTCAAGGTTCTCGTGGACTCGTGGACTCGTGTTCTCGTGGACTCGTGTTCTCGTGGACTCGTGGACTCGTGTTCTCGTGGACTCGTGTTCTCGTGGACTTGTGTCCTCGTGTTCTCAAGGTTCTCGTGGACTCGTGTTCTCGTGGACTCGTGTTCTCGTGGACTCGTGGACTCGTGTTCTCGTGTTCTCAAGGTTCTCGTGTCCTCGTGGACTCAAGGTTCTCGTGTTCTCGTGGACTCGTGTTCTCGTGGACTCGTGTTCTCGTGTTCTCAAGGTTCTCGTGTCCTCGTGGACTCAAGGTTCTCGTGTTCTCGTGGACTCGTGTTCTCGTGGACTCGTGTTCTCGTGGACTTGTGTCCTCGTGTTCTCAAGGTTCTCGTGGACTCGTGTTCTCGTGGACTCGTGTTCTCGTGGACTCGTGGACTCGTGTTCTCGTGTTCTCAAGGTTCTCGTGTCCTCGTGGACTCAAGGTTCTCGTGTTCTCGTGGACTCGTGTTCTCGTGGACTCGTGTTCTCGTGTTCTCAAGGTTCTCGTGTCCTCGTGGACTCAAGGTTCTCGTGTTCTCGTGGACTCGTGTTCTCGTGGACTCGTGTTCTCGTGGACTCGTGTTCTCGTGTTCTCGTGGACTCGTGTTCTCAAGGTTCTCGTGGACTCGTGTTCTCGTGGACTCGTGTTCTCGTGGACTCGTGTTCTCAAGGTTCTCGTGGACTCGTGGACTCGTGTTCTCGTGGACTCGTGTTCTCGTGGACTCGTGTTCTCAAGGATCTCGTGGACTCGTGGACTCGTGTTCTCGTGGACTCGTGTTCTCGTGGACTCGTGGACTCGTGTTCTCGTGGACTCGTGTTCTCGTGGACTCGTGTTCTCAAGGATCTCGTGGACTCGTGGACTCGTGTTCTCGTGGACTCGTGTTCTCGTGTTCTCAAGGTTCTCGTGGACTCGTGTTCTCAAGGTTCTCGTGGACTCGTGGAGTCGTGGACTCGTGGTGTCGTGGACTCGTGTTCTCGTGGACTCGTGGACTCGTGTTCTCGTGTCGTGGACTCGTGTTCTCGTGTTCTCAAGGTTCTCGTGTCCTCGTGTTCTCGTGTTCTCAAGGTTCTCGTGTTCTCAAGGTTCTCGTGTTCTCGTGTTCTCGTGGACTCGTGGACTCGTGTTCTCGTGGACTCGTGGACTCGTGTTCTCGTGGACTCGTGGACTCGTGTTCTCGTGGACTCGTGTTCTCGTGGACTCGTGGACTCGTGTTCTCGTGTTCTCGTGGACTCGTGTTCTCGTGTCATGTTCTCGTGGACTCGTGTTCTCGTGGACTTGTGGACTCGTGGACTCGTGTTCTAGTGGACTCGTGTCCTCGTGTTCTCGTGTTCTCGTGGACTCGTGTTCTCGTGTTCTCGTGGACTCGTGTTCTCGTGTTCTCGTGTCCTCGTGGACTCGTGTTCTCGTGTTCTCAAGGTTCTCGTGGACTCGTGTTCTCAAGGTTCTCGTGGACTCGTGTCCTCGTGGACTCGTGGTGTCGTGTTCTCGTGGACTTGTGGACTCGTGTTCTCGTGTTCTCGTGGACTCGTGGTGTCGTGTTCTCGTGTCCTCGTGGACTCGTGTTCTCAAGGTTCTCGTGGACTCGTGGACTCGTGTTCTCGTGTTCTCAAGGTTCTCGTGGAGTCGTGGTCTCGTGTTCTAGTGGTCTCGTGTTCTCGTGGTGTCGTGTTCTCGTGGACTCTTGTTCTCGTGGACTCGTGTTCTCGTGGACTCGTGTTCTCGTGTTCTCAAGGTTCTCGTGTCCTCGTGGACTCAAGGTTCTCGTGTTCTCGTGGACTCGTGTTCTCGTGGACTCGTGTTCTCGTGGACTCGTGGACTCGTGTTCTCGTGGACTCGTGGACTCGTGTTCTCGTGTTCTCGTGGACTCGTGTTCTCGTGTTCTCGTGTTCTCGTGGACTCGTGTTCTCAAGGTTCTCGTGGACTCGTGGAGTCGTGGACTCGTGGAGTCGTGGACTCGTGTTCTCGTGGACTCGTGGACTCGTGTTCTCGTGTCGTGGACTCGTGGACTCGTGTTCTCGTGTTCTCAAGGTTCTCGTGTCCTCGTGTCCTCGTGTTCTCGTGTCCTCGTGTTCTCGTGGACTCGTGGACTCGTGTTCTCGTGGACTCGTGGACTCGTGTTCTCGTGTTCTCGTGGACTCGTGTTCTCGTGTCGTGTTCTCGTGGACTCGTGGACTCGTGGACTCGTGTCCTCGTGTTCTCGTGGACTCGTGTTCTCGTGGACTCGTGTTCTCGTATTCTCGTGGACTCGTGTTCTCGTGTTCTCGTGTTCTCGTGTCCTCGTGGACTCGTGTTCTCGTGGACTCGTGTTCTCGTGGACTCGTGTTCTCGTGTTCTCGTGTTCTCGTGGACTCGTGTTCTCGTGGACTCGTGGACTCGTGTTCTCAAGGTTCTCGTGGACTCGTGTTCTCAAGGTTCTCGTGGACTCGTGGAGTCGTGGAGTCGTGGACTCGTGTTCTCGTGGACTCGTGTTCTCGTGGACTCGTGTTCTCGTGTCGTGGACTCGTGGACTCGTGTTCTCGTGTTCTCGTGTCCTCGTGTCCTCGTGTTCTCGTGTTCTCAAGGTGGACTCGTGGACTCGTGTCGTGTTCTCGTGGACTTGTGGACTCGTGTTCTCGTGTTCTCGTGGACTCGTGGTGTCGTGTTCTCGTGTCCTCGTGGACTCGTGTTCTCAAGGTTCTCGTGGACTCGTGGAGTCGTGGACTCGTGTTCTCGTGTTCTCAAGGTTCTCGTGGAGTCGTGGTCTCGTGTTCTCGTGGTGTCGTGTTCTCGTGGACTCTTGTTCTCGTGGACTCGTGTTCTCATGGAGTCATGTTCTCGTGTTCTAGTGGACTCGTGTTCTCGTGGACTCGTGTTCTCGTGTTCTAGTGGACTCGTGGACTCGTGTTCTCGTGTCGTGTTCTCGTGGACTCGTGTTCTCGTGGACTCGTGTTCTCGTGGACTCGTGTCCTCGTGGACTCGTGTCCTCGTGTTCTCGTGTTCTCAAGGAGTCATGTTCTCGTGTTCTAGTGGACTCGTGTTCTCGTGGACTCGTGGACTCGTGTTCTCGTGGACTCGTGTTCTCAAGGTTCTCGTGGACTCGTGTTCTCAAGGTTCTCGTGGACTCGTGGACTCGTGTTCTCGTGGAGTCGTGGACTCGTGGACTCGTGTTCTCGTGTCGTGGACTCGTGGACTCGTGTTCTCGTGTTCTCAAGGTTCTCGTGTCCTCGTGTCCTCGTGTTCTCGTGGACTCGTGTTCTCGTGGACTCGTGTTCTCGTGTTCTCGTGTTCTCGTGTTCTAGTGGACTCGTGTTCTCGTGGACTCGTGGACTCGTGTTCTCGTGGACTCGTGGACTCGTGGACTCGTGTCGTGTTCTCGTGTTCTCGTGTCCTCGTGTTCTCGTGTTCTCAAGGTTCTCGTGTCCTCGTGGACTTGTGTTCTCGTGGACTCGTGTCCTCGTGGACTCGTGTTCTCGTGTCCTCGTGTTCTCAAGGTTCTCGTGGACTCGTGTCCTCGTGGACTCGTGGACTCGTGTTCTCGTGGACTCGTGTTCTCGTGTTCTCGTGTTCTCGTGGACTCGTGTTCTCGTGGACTCGTGTTCTCGTGTCGTGTTCTCGTGGACTCGTGGACTCGTGTCGTGTTCTCGTGGACTTGTGGACTCGTGTTCTCGTGTTCTCGTGGACTCGTGGTGTCGTGTTCTCGTGTCCTCGTGTTCTCAAGGTTCTCGTGGAGTCGTGGACTCGTGTTCTCGTGTTCTCAAGGTTCTCGTGGAGTCGTGGTCTCGTGTTCTAGTGGTCTCGTGTTCTCTTGGTCTCGTGGACTCTTGTTCTCGTGGACTCGTGTTCTCATGGAGTCATGTTCTCGTGTTCTAGTGGACTCGTGTTCTCGTGGACTCGTGTTCTCGTGTTCTAGTGGACTCGTGGACTCGTGTTGTGTTCTCGTGGACTCGTGTTCTCGTGGACTCGTGGACTCGTGTCCTCGTGTTCTCGTGTTCTCAAGGAGTCATGTTCTCGTGTTCTCGTGTTCTCGTGGACTCGTGTTCTCGTGTTCTCGTGGACTCGTGTTCTCGTGTTCTCGTGGACTCGTGTTCTCGTGGACTCGTGTTCTCGTGTTCTCAAGGTTCTCGTGGACTCGTGTTCTCAAGGTTCTCGTGGACTCGTGGACTCGTGTTCTCGTGGAGTCGTGGACTCGTGTTCTCGTGGACTCGTGTTCTCGTGTTCTCAAGGTTCTCGTGGACTCGTGTTCTCGTGTTCTCGTGTTCTCGTGTCCTCGTGGACTCGTGTTCTCGTGGACTCGTGTTCTCGTGTTCTCGTGGACTCGTGTTCTCGTGTTCTCGTGTTCTCGTGGACTCGTGTTCTCGTGGACTCGTGTTCTCAAGGTTCTCGTGGACTCGTGTTCTCAAGGTTCTCGTGGACTCGTGGAGTCGTGGAGTCGTGGACTCGTGTTCTCGTGGACTCGTGTTCTCGTGTCGTGGACTCGTGGACTCGTGTTCTCGTGTTCTCGTGTCCTCGTGTCCTCGTGTTCTCGTGTTCTCAAGGTGGACTCGTGGACTCGTGTCGTGTTCTCGTGGACTTGTGGACTCGTGTTCTCGTGTTCTCGTGGACTCGTGGTGTCGTGTTCTCGTGTCCTCGTGGACTCGTGTTCTCAAGGTTCTCGTGGACTCGTGGAGTCGTGGACTCGTGTTCTCGTGTTCTCAAGGTTCTCGTGGAGTCGTGGTCTCGTGGTCTCGTGTTCTCGTGGTGTCGTGTTCTCGTGGACTCTTGTTCTCGTGGACTCGTGTTCTCATGGAGTCATGTTCTCGTGTTCTAGTGGACTCGTGTTCTCGTGGACTCGTGTTCTCGTGTTCTAGTGGACTCGTGGACTCGTGTTCTCGTGTCGTGTTCTCGTGGACTCGTGTTCTCGTGGACTCGTGTTCTCGTGGACTCGTGTCCTCGTGGACTCGTGTCCTCGTGTTCTCGTGTTCTCAAGGAGTCATGTTCTCGTGTTCTAGTGGACTCGTGTTCTCGTGGACTCGTGGACTCGTGTTCTCGTGGACTCGTGTTCTCAAGGTTCTCGTGGACTCGTGTTCTCAAGGTTCTCGTGGACTCGTGGACTCGTGTTCTCGTGGAGTCGTGGACTCGTGTTCTCGTGGACTCGTGGACTCGTGTTCTCGTGTCGTGGACTCGTGGACTCGTGTTCTCGTGTTCTCAAGGTTCTCGTGTCCTCGTGTCCTCGTGTTCTCGTGGACTCGTGTTCTCGTGGACTCGTGTTCTCGTGTTCTCGTGTTCTCGTGTTCTAGTGGACTCGTGTTCTCGTGTCGTGGACTCGTGGACTCGTGTTCTCGTGGACTCGTGGACTCGTGTTCTCGTGTTCTCGTGGACTCGTGTTCTCGTGGACTCGTGTCGTGTTCTCGTGTTCTCGTGTCCTCGTGTTCTCGTGTTCTCAAGGTTCTCGTGTCCTCGTGGACTCGTGGACTTGTGTTCTCGTGGACTCGTGTCCTCGTGGACTCGTGTTCTCGTGTCCTCGTGTTCTCAAGGTTCTCGTGGACTCGTGTCCTCGTGGACTCGTGGACTCGTGTTCTCGTGTTCTCGTGTTCTCGTGGACTCGTGTTCTCGTGGACTCGTGTTCTCGTGTCGTGTTCTCGTGGACTCGTGGACTCGTGTCGTGTTCTCGTGGACTCGTGGACTTGTGGACTCGTGTTCTCGTGTTCTCGTGGACTCGTGGTGTCGTGTTCTCGTGTCCTCGTGGACTCGTGTTCTCAAGGTTCTCGTGGAGTCGTGGACTCGTGTTCTCGTGTTCTCAAGGTTCTCGTGGAGTCGTGGTCTCGTGTTCTAGTGGTCTCGTGTTCTCTTGGTGTCGTGTTCTCGTGGACTCTTGTTCTCGTGGACTCGTGTTCTCATGGAGTCATGTTCTCGTGTTCTAGTGGACTCGTGTTCTCGTGTTCTCGTGGACTCGTGTTCTCGTGTTCTAGTGGACTCGTGGACTCGTGTTGTGTTCTCGTGGACTCGTGGACTCGTGGACTCGTGTCCTCGTGTTCTCGTGTTCTCAAGGAGTCATGTTCTCGTGTTCTCGTGTTCTCGTGGACTCGTGTTCTCGTGTTCTCGTGGACTCGTGTTCTCGTGTTCTCGTGGACTCGTGTTCTCGTGGACTCGTGTTCTCGTGTTCTCAAGGTTCTCGTGGACTCGTGTTCTCAAGGTTCTCGTGGACTCGTGGACTCGTGTTCTCGTGGAGTCGTGGACTCGTGTTCTCGTGGACTCGTGTTCTCGTGGACTCGTGTTCTCGTGGACTCGTGTTCTCGTGTTCTCAAGGTTCTCGTGGACTCGTGTTCTCGTGTTCTCGTGTTCTCGTGTTCTAGTGGACTCGTGTTCTCGTGGACTCGTGTTCTCGTGGACTCGTGGACTCGTGTTCTCGTGGACTCGTGGACTCGTGTCGTGTTCTCGTGGACTCGTGTTCTCGTGTCCTCGTGTTCTCGTGTTCTCGTGTTCTCAAGGTTCTCGTGGACTCGTGGACTCGTGGACTTGTGTTCTCGTGGACTCGTGTTCTCGTGTTCTCGTGGACTCGTGTTCTCGTGTTCTCAAGGTTCTCGTGGACTCGTGTCCTCGTGGACTCGTGTTCTCGTGGACTTGTGGACTCGTGTTCTCGTGGACTCGTGTTCTAGTGGACTCGTGGTCTCGTGTTCTCGTGGACTCGTGGACTCGTGTCCTCGTGTTCTCAAGGTTCTCGTGTCCTCGTGTTCTCGTGGACTCGTGGACTCGTGTTCTCAAGGTTCTCGTGGACTCGTGGACTCGTGTTCTCAAGGTTCTCGTGGACTCGTGGACTCGTGTTCTCAAGGTTCTCGTGGACTCGTGGACTCGTGTTCTCGTGGACTCGTGGTGTCGTGTTCTCGTGTCCTCGTGGACTCGTGTTCTCAAGGTTCTCGTGGACTCGTGGAGTCGTGGACTCGTGTTCTCGTGTTCTCAAGGATCTCGTGTTCTCGTGTTCTCGTGGACTCGTGTTCTCGTGTCGTGTTCTCGTGGACTCGTGGACTCGTGGACTCGTGTTCTAGTGGACTCGTGTCCTCGTGTTCTCGTGGACTCGTGTTCTCGTGTTCTCGTGGACTCGTGTCGTGTTCTCGTGGACTCGTGTTCTCGTGTCCTCGTGTTCTCGTGTCCTCGTGTTCTCGTGTTCTCGTGTTCTCAAGGTTCTCGTGGACTCGTGGACTCGTGGACTTGTGTTCTCGTGGACTCGTGTTCTCGTGTTCTCGTCGACTCGTGTTCTCGTGTTCTCAAGGTTCTCGTGGACTCGTGTCCTCGTGGACTCGTGTTCTCGTGGACTTGTGGACTCGTGTTCTCGTGGACTCGTGTTCTAGTGGACTCGTGGTCTCGTGTTCTCGTGGACTCGTGGACTCGTGTCCTCGTGTTCTCAAGGTTCTCGTGTCCTCGTGTTCTCGTGGACTCGTGGACTCGTGTTCTCAAGGTTCTCGTGGACTCGTGGACTCGTGTTCTCAAGGTTCTCGTGGACTCGTGGACTCGTGTTCTCAAGGTTCTCGTGGACTCGTGTTCTCGTGTTCTCGTGGACTCGTGGTGTCGTGTTCTCGTGTCCTCGTGGACTCGTGTTCTCAAGGTTCTCGTGGACTCGTGGACTCGTGTTCTCGTGTTCTCAAGGATCTCGTGTTCTCGTGGACTCGTGTTCTCGTGGACTCGTGTTCTCGTGGACTCGTGGACTCGTGTTCTCGTGGACTCGTGTTCTCGTGGACTCGTGTTTTCAAGGTTCTCGTGGACTCGTGGACTCGTGTTCTCGTGGACTCGTGTTCTCAAGGATCTCGTGGACTCGTGTTCTCGTGGACTCGTGTTCTCGTGGACTCGTGGACTCGTGTCGTGTTCTCGTGGACTCGTGTTCTCGTGTCCTCGTGGACTTGTGTTCTCGTGGACTCGTGTTCTCGTGTTCTCGTGGACTCGTGGACTCGTGTTCTCGTGTTCTCAAGGTTCTCGTGGACTCGTGTCCTCGTGGACTCGTGTTCTCGTGGACTTGTGGACTCGTGTTCTCGTGGACTCGTGTTCTAGTGGACTCGTGTTCTCAAGGTTCTCGTGTTCTCTTGGACTCGTGGACTCGTGTTCTCGTGGACTCGTGTTCTCAAGGTTTTCGTGTTCTCAAGGTTCTCGTGTTCTCGTGGACTCGTGTTCTTGTGTCCTCGTGGACTCGTGTTCTAGTGGACTCGTGTTCTCGTGTTCTCGTGGACTCGTGGTGTCGTGTTCTCGTGTCCTCGTCGACTCGTGTTCTCAAGGTTCTCGTGGACTCGTGGACTCGTGTTCTCGTGTTCTCGTGTCGTGTTCTCGTGGACTCGTGGACTCGTGTTCTCGTGGACTTGTGGACTCGTGTTCTCGTGGACTCGTGTTCTAGTGGACTCGTGTTCTCGTGGACTCGTGTCCTCGTGTTCTCGTGGACTCGTGTTCTCGTGTTCTAGTGGTCTCGTGTTCTCGTGGTGTCGTGTTCTCGTGGACTCTTGTTCTCGTGGACTCGTGTTCTCATGGAGTCATGTTCTCGTGTTCTCGTGTTCTAGTGGACTCGTGTTCTCGTGTTCTCGTGGACTCGTGTTCTCGTGGACTCGTGTTCTCGTGGACTCGTGTTCTCGTGTCGTGTTCTCGTGGACTCGTGGACTCGTGTTCTCGTGGACTTGTGGACTCGTGTTCTCGTGGACTCGTGTTCTAGTGGACTCGTGTCCTCGTGTTCTCGTGGACTCGTGTTCTCGTGGACTCAAGGACTCGTGTTCTCGTGTCCTCGTGGACTCGTGTTCTCGTGTCCTCGTGGACTCGTGTTCTCGTGTTCTCGTGTTCTCGTGGACTCGTGTCGTGTTCTCGTGTTCTCGTGTCCTCGTGTTCTCGTGTTCTCAAGGTTCTCGTGTCCTCGTGGACTCGTGGACTCGTGTTCTCGTGGACTCGTGTCGTGTTCTCGTGTTCTCGTGTCCTCGTGTTCTCGTGTTCTCAAGGTTCTCGTGTCCTCGTGGACTCGTGGACTTGTGTTCTCGTGGACTCGTGTCCTCGTGGACTCGTGTTCTCGTGTCCTCGTGTTCTCAAGGTTCTCGTGGACTCGTGTCCTCGTGGACTCGTGGACTCGTGTTCTCGTGTTCTCGTGTTCTCGTGGACTCGTGTTCTCGTGGACTCGTGTTCTCGTGTCGTGTTCTCGTGGACTCGTGGACTCGTGTCGTGTTCTCGTGGACTCGTGGACTTGTGGACTCGTGTTCTCGTGTTCTCGTGGACTCGTGGTGTCGTGTTCTCGTGTCCTCGTGGACTCGTGTTCTCAAGGTTCTCGTGGAGTCGTGGACTCGTGTTCTCGTGTTCTCAAGGTTCTCGTGGAGTCGTGGTCTCGTGTTCTAGTGGTCTCGTGTTCTCTTGGTGTCGTGTTCTCGTGGACTCTTGTTCTCGTGGACTCGTGTTCTCATGGAGTCATGTTCTCGTGTTCTAGTGGACTCGTGTTCTCGTGTTCTCGTGGACTCGTGTTCTCGTGTTCTAGTGGACTCGTGGACTCGTGTTGTGTTCTCGTGGACTCGTGGACTCGTGGACTCGTGTCCTCGTGTTCTCGTGTTCTCAAGGAGTCATGTTCTCGTGTTCTCGTGTTCTCGTGGACTCGTGTTCTCGTGTTCTCGTGGACTCGTGTTCTCGTGTTCTCGTGGACTCGTGTTCTCGTGGACTCGTGTTCTCGTGTTCTCAAGGTTCTCGTGGACTCGTGTTCTCAAGGTTCTCGTGGACTCGTGGACTCGTGTTCTCGTGGAGTCGTGGACTCGTGTTCTCGTGGACTCGTGTTCTCGTGGACTCGTGTTCTCGTGTTCTCAAGGTTCTCGTGGACTCGTGTTCTCGTGTTCTCGTGTTCTCGTGTTCTAGTGGACTCGTGTTCTCGTGGACTCGTGTTCTCGTGGACTCGTGGACTCGTGTTCTCGTGGACTCGTGGACTCGTGTCGTGTTCTCGTGGACTCGTGTTCTCGTGTCCTCGTGTTCTCGTGTTCTCGTGTTCTCAAGGTTCTCGTGGACTCGTGGACTCGTGGACTTGTGTTCTCGTGGACTCGTGTTCTCGTGTTCTCGTCGACTCGTGTTCTCGTGTTCTCAAGGTTCTCGTGGACTCGTGTCCTCGTGGACTCGTGTTCTCGTGGACTTGTGGACTCGTGTTCTCGTGGACTCGTGTTCTAGTGGACTCGTGGTCTCGTGTTCTCGTGGACTCGTGGACTCGTGTCCTCGTGTTCTCAAGGTTCTCGTGTCCTCGTGTTCTCGTGGACTCGTGGACTCGTGTTCTCAAGGTTCTCGTGGACTCGTGGACTCGTGTTCTCAAGGTTCTCGTGGACTCGTGGACTCGTGTTCTCAAGGTTCTCGTGGACTCGTGGACTCGTGTTCTCGTGGACTCGTGGTGTCGTGTTCTCGTGTCCTCGTGGACTCGTGTTCTCAAGGTTCTCGTGGACTCGTGGAGTCGTGGACTCGTGTTCTCGTGTTCTCAAGGATCTCGTGTTCTCGTGTTCTCGTGGACTCGTGTTCTCGTGTCGTGTTCTCGTGGACTCGTGGACTCGTGGACTCGTGTTCTAGTGGACTCGTGTCCTCGTGTTCTCGTGGACTCGTGTTCTCGTGTTCTCGTGGACTCGTGTCGTGTTCTCGTGGACTCGTGTTCTCGTGTCCTCGTGTTCTCGTGTCCTCGTGTTCTCGTGTTCTCGTGTTCTCAAGGTTCTCGTGGACTCGTGGACTCGTGGACTTGTGTTCTCGTGGACTCGTGTTCTCGTGTTCTCGTCGACTCGTGTTCTCGTGTTCTCAAGGTTCTCGTGGACTCGTGGACTCGTGTTCTCGTGGACTTGTGGACTCGTGTTCTCGTGGACTCGTGTTCTAGTGGACTCGTGGTCTCGTGTTCTCGTGGACTCGTGGACTCGTGTCCTCGTGTTCTCAAGGTTCTCGTGTCCTCGTGTTCTCGTGGACTCGTGGACTCGTGTTCTCAAGGTTCTCGTGGACTCGTGGACTCGTGTTCTCAAGGTTCTCGTGGACTCGTGGACTCGTGTTCTCAAGGTTCTCGTGGACTCGTGTTCTCGTGTTCTCGTGGACTCGTGGTGTCGTGTTCTCGTGTCCTCGTGGACTCGTGTTCTCAAGGTTCTCGTGGACTCGTGGACTCGTGTTCTCGTGTTCTCAAGGATCTCGTGTTCTCGTGGACTCGTGTTCTCGTGGACTCGTGTTCTCGTGGACTCGTGGACTCGTGTTCTCGTGGACTCGTGTTCTCGTGGACTCGTGTTTTCAAGGTTCTCGTGGACTCGTGGACTCGTGTTCTCGTGGACTCGTGTTCTCAAGGATCTCGTGGACTCGTGTTCTCGTGGACTCGTGTTCTCGTGGACTCGTGGACTTGTGTTCTCGTGTTCTCGTGGACTCGTGTTCTCGTGGACTTGTGTCCTCGTGTTCTCAAGGTTCTCGTGTTCTCGTGGACTCGTGGACTCGTGGACTCGTGTTCTCGTGGACTCGTGTTCTCGTGTTCTCGTGGACTCGTGGACTCGTGTTCTCGTGTTCTCAAGGTTCTCGTGTCCTCGTGGACTCAAGGTTCTCGTGTTCTCGTGTTCTCGTGGACTCGTGTTCTCGTGGACTCGTGGACTCGTGGACTCGTGTTCTCGTGGACTCGTGGACTCGTGTCCTCGTGTTCTCGTGGACTCGTGTTCTCGTGGACTCGTGGACTCGTGTTCTCGTGGACTCGTGTTCTCAAGGATCTCGTGGACTCGTGGACTCGTGTTCTCGTGGACTCGTGTTCTCGTGGACTCGTGTTCTCGTGGACTCGTGGACTCGTGTTCTCGTGGACTCGTGTTCTCGTGGACTCGTGTTCTCGTGGACTCGTGTTCTCAAGGTTCTCGTGGACTCGTGGACTCGTGGACTCGTGTTCTCGTGGACTCGTGTTCTCGTGGACTCGTGGACTCGTGTTCTCGTGGACTCGTGTTCTCGTGGACTTGTGTTCTCGTGTTCTCGTGTTCTCGTGGACTCGTGTTCTCGTGGACTTGTGTCCTCGTGTTCTCAAGGTTCTCGTGTTCTCGTGGACTCGTGGACTCGTGTTCTCGTGGACTCGTGGACTCGTGTTCTCGTGTTCTCGTGGACTCGTGTTCTCAAGGTTCTCGTGTCCTCGTGGACTCAAGGTTCTCGTGGACTCGTGTTCTCGTGGACTCGTGTTCTCGTGTTCTCGTGGACTCGTGTTCTCGTGTTCTCGTGGACTCGTGTTCTCGTGTCGTGTTCTCGTGTTCTCGTGGACTCGTGTTCTCGTGGACTTGTGGACTCGTGTTCTCGTGTTCTCGTGGACTCGTGTTCTCGTGGACTCGTGTTCTCGTGGACTCGTGTTCTAGTGGACTCGAGTTCTCGTGGACTCGTGTCCTCGTGTTCTCGTGGACTCGTGTTCTCAAGGTTCTCGTGGACTCGTGGACTCGTGTTCTCGTGGACTCGTGTTCTCGTGTTCTCGTGTTCTCGTGGACTCGTGTTCTCGTGTTCTCGTGGACTCGTGTTCTCGTGTTCTCGTGTCCTCGTGGACTCGTGTTCTCGTGTTCTCAAGGTTCTCGTGGACTCGTGTCCTCAAGGTTCTCGTGGACTCGTGTCCTCGTGTTCTCGTGGACTCGTGTTCTCGTGGACTCGTGTCCTCGTGTCCTCGTGGACTCGTGGACTCGTGTCGTGTTCTCGTGGACTCGTGGACTCGTGTTCTCGTGGACTTGTGGACTCGTGTTCTCGTGGACTCGTGGTGTCGTGTTCTCGTGTCCTCGTGGACTCGTGTTCTCAAGGTTCTCGTGGACTCGTGGAGTCGTGGAGTCGTGGACTCGTGTTATCGTGTTCTCAAGGTTCTCGTGGAGTCGTGGTCTCGTGTTCTAGTGGTCTCGTGTTCTCGTGGTGTCGTGTTCTCGTGGACTCTTGTTCTCGTGGACTCGTGTTCTCATGGAGTCGTGTTCTCGTGTTCTCGTGGA
>NC_046987.1:23530473-23573824 GCF_009769545.1 Cyclopterus lumpus
CAACGTTGTTCCACTGGTTTCTGGTTGTAAAGCTGACGTTGTTCCACTGGTTTCTGGTTGTATAGCCAACGTTGTTCCACTGGTTTCTGGTTGTATAGCCGACGTTGCTCCACTGGTTTCTGGTTGTAAAGCTGACGTTGTTCCACTGGTTTCTGGTTGTATAGCCAATGTTGCTCCACTGGTTTCTGGTTGTATAGCCAACGTTGTTCCACTGGTTCCTGGTTGGATAGCCGACGTTGCTCCACTGGTTTCTGGTTGGATAGCCAACGTTGTTCCACTGGTTTCTGGTTGGATAACCAACGTTGTTCCACTGGTTTCTGGTTTCACAGTTGACATTGCCCCACTGGTTTCTGGTTGCTCCACTGGTTTCTGGTTGTATAGCCAACGTTGTTCCACTGGTTTCTGGTTGTATAGCCAACGTTGTTCCACTGGTTTCTGGTTGTAAAGCTGACGTTGCTCCACTGGTTTCTGGTTGTAAAGCTGACGTTGTTCCACTGGTTTCTGGTTGTATAGCCAATGTTGCTCCACTGGTTTCTGGTTGTATAGCCAACGTTGTTCCACTAGTTTCTGGTTGTATAGCCAACGTTGTTCCACTGGTTTCTGGTTGTATAGCCAACGTTGTTCCACTGGTTTCTGGTTGTATAGCCAACGTTGTTCCACTGGTTTCTGGTTGGATAGCCGACGTTGCTCCACTGGTTTCTGGTTGTAAAGCTGACGTTGCTCCACTGATTCTGGTTGCTCCACTGGTTTCTTGTTCTGTAGTTGACATTGCTCCACTGGTTTCTGGTTGTAAAGCTGACGTTGTTCCACTGGTTTCTGATTGTATAGCCAATGTTGCTCCACTGGTTTCTGGTTGTATAGCCAATGTTGTTCCACTGGTTTCTGGTTGGATAACCAACGTTGTTCCACTGGTTTCTGGTTCCACAGTTGACATTGCCCCACTGGTTTCTGGTTGCTCCACTGGTCTCTGGTTGTATAGCCGACGTTGCTCCACTGGTTTCTGGTTGTAAAGCTGACGTTGTTCCACTGGTTTCTGGTTGTATAGCCAACGTTGTTCCACTGGTTTCTGGTTGTAAAGCTGACGTTGTTCCACTGGTTTCTGGTTGTATAGCCAACGTTGTTCCACTGGTTTCTGGTTGTATAGCCGACGTTGCTCCACTGGTTTCTGGTTGTATAGCCAACGTTGTTCCACTGGTTTCTGGTTGTATAGCCAACGTTGTTCCACTGGTTTCTGGTTGTAAAGCTGACGTTGCTCCACTGGTTTCTGGTTGTAAAGCTGACGTTGTTCCACTGGTTTCTGGTTGTATAGCCAACGTTGCTCCACTGGTTTCTGGTTGTATAGCCAACGTTGTTCCACTGGTTTCTGGTTGTATAGCCAACGTTGTTCCACTGGTTTCTGGTTGTATAGCCAACGTTGTTCCACTGGTTTCTGGTTGGATAGCCGACGTTGCTCCACTGGTTTCTGGTTGTAAAGCTGACGTTGCTCCACTGGTTTCTGGTTGTATAGCCAATGTTGCTCCACTGGTTTCTGGTTGTATAGCCAACGTTGTTCCACTGGTTTCTGGTTGTATAGCCAACGTTGTTCCACTGGTTCCTGGTTGTATAGCCAACGTTGTTCCACTGGTTTCTGGTTGGATAGCCGACGTTGCTCCACTGGTTTCTGGTTGTAAAGCTGACGTTGCTCCACTGATTCTGGTTGCTCCACTGGTTTCTTGTTCTGTAGTTGACATTGCTCCACTGGTTTCTGCCAACGCCGTTCTGCCGGTTTCTAGTTGTAAAACTGACTTTGTTCCACTGGTTTCTGTTTGCTCATCTGATGTTGCTCCACTGGTTTCTGGTTATAAAGCTGATCTTCCTCCACTGGTTTCTGGTTGTACAGTTGACGTTTCTCCACTGGTCTCTGGTTTCTCAGCTGACATTGCTCCACTGGTTTTAACATTGCTCCACCAGCTTCTGGTTGCTCAGCTGACGTTGCTCCACTGGTTTCTGGTTGTAAAGCTGATGTTGCTCCACTGGTTCTGGTTGTAAAGCTGATGTTGCTCCACTGGTTCAGTTTGCTCCACTGGTTTCTTGTTTTACAGTTGACGTTTCTCCACTGGTTTCTGGTTGCTCAGCTGACGTTGCTCCACTGGTTTCTGGTTGTAAAGCTGACGTTGCTCCACTGGTTCTGGTTGCTCCACTGGTTTCTGGTTGTACAGTTGACGTTTCTCCACTGGTCTCTGGTTTCTCAGCTGACATTGCTCCACTGGTTTTAACATTGCTCCACTAGTTTGTGGTTGCTCAGCTGACGTTGCTCCACTGGTTTCTGGTTGTAAAGCTGATGTTGCTCCACTGGTTTCTTTTTTACCGTTGACGTTTCTCCACTGGTTTCTTGTTGCTCAGCTGACGTTGCTCCACTGGTTTCTGGTTGCTCAGCTGACGTTGCTCCACTGGTTCTGGTTGCCCCACTGGTTTCTTGTTCTATAGTTGACGTTCAATAGTAACACCGTTTTGATTTGACTAATTGATGTCCCTCTTGGTTTGATTTGTATTCAATAACTAAATCAAATCCACTTCCAGTTGAACAAGCAAACATGATGCAATGTGATCACAAAGACATTTGTTCATCATGTGTATGTAAACCTGCACAACAACAACAAGACACCCAACAGGCGATCAAATTCATAGAACAAATCAAGTTAATACAATAAACTAACTCAAGTCAGGCTTATTAACACACAAATAACTAATAAATAGATTTTACGAGAGAACCAAAGGAGGGACTAAAAATTTTTTATTTCAAATTAAATAAACCGTAAATAAAATTAAATAATGTGCAAATGAAAATATCGGAAGTTGCTCTTCATATCTGTGACAGCTGGAGTACACACACTACACATATAAAACAACTGACTGACGCATTACCGCCATCAAGTGGTGGGACGCTGTATTGTAACTGACCGTCTCCTGATAACAGGACTACCGATGTGGTCTCACGGTCCACGGGTGCAAAACTGAAAGATGTGTGCGGCCGTCTAGGTGGTGCTTGCGGCCCCTGAATGGGCCGCGGCCCCATGGTTAAGAATCACTGGTCTAGAGGGTGCCCCTTGTTGCAGGTGGGACCTGTTCCATGCCGAGTCAGATCATAGTTATCAAGGACACCACATAGTTCTATAGACCCTCTGTTCTGGGGATTATCAACATAGATATTAAAATCACAATCAATACAGATGATAGACAGCTGTTCAGTGAACTCATCAAAGAAGGTCTCACAGTATTTAGGTGGTCTGTAGATGGTGCGGAATAAAACTTGAGTGGAATTCAGAGCCACATATTAAAAGGAAGTAAAATGACCCAAAGACATGTGCATGCATTGAAGAGAATCATTAAATGAAATATCAACTCCACCTCCTTCTTATGCGCTGTTGTTTCACTCATGAGGCTGGACCTGGGTGCTGTTGATGCCCAGCCGGTGAATATGGGCCTGTAGATTTACTTTGTCACTGCATTGAACAGATCAGTATATATATATATATATATATATATATATATATATATATATATATATATATATATATATATATATATGCATCGAACAGATCAGTGTGTGGATGCAAAACTATTTTCTCCAGCTAAACTCAGACAAAACTGAAATCATTGTCTGTGGCCCACAGAAACAAAGAGAAAGTGTTATCAGTCACCTTGAGACTCTCTCTAAAACCTAAAAATCAGGTTAGAAATCTAGGGAACAGCCACATTAAATCAATAACATCAGCTTTTTACCATCTAAAAAACATTGCCAAAATCAAAGGAATAGTGTCTAAACCAGACTTGGAGAGACTAATCCATGCGTTTGTCTCCAGAAGGTTAGACTACTGTAACGGCCTGCTCACTGGGCTCTAAACGAGCTGGAAGACAGCTGCAGAACATCCAGAACGCTGCTGCTCCAGTCCTGACTAGAGCCAGGAAATACCACCATATTAGTCCAGTGCTCAGGTCTCTGCACTGGCTTCCTGTTGCTCAGAGAATAGACGTTAAAACAGCTCTGCTTGTGTACACATCTCTTCATGGTCTAGCACCAACGTACATGTGTGACATGTTAGAGCCAGATGAACCATCTCGGGCTCTGAGAAGCTCAGGGAGTGGTTCACATGTTAGAGCTATAGGAACCTTCTCATGGAGTGGTTCACATGGTAGAGTCATAGGAACCATCTCATGGAGTGGTTCACATGTTAGAGCTATAGGAACCTTCTCATGGAGTGGTTCACATGTTAGAGTCATAGGAACCTTCTCATGGAGTGGTTCACATGTTAGAGCCATAGGAACCATCTCATGGAGTGGTTCACATGTTAGAGCCAGATGAACCATCTCGGGCTCTGAGAAGCTCAGGGAGTGGTTCACATGTTAGAGCCATAGGAACCATCTCATGGAGTGGTTCACATGTTAGAGTCATAGGAACCTTCTCATGGAGTGGTTCACATGTTAGAGCCATAGGAACCATCTCATGGAGTGGTTCACATGTTAGAGTCATAGGAACCTTCTCATGGAGTGGTTCACATGTTAGAGTCATAGGAACCTTCTCATGGAGTGGTTCACATGTTAGAGTCATAGGAACCTTCTCATGGAGTGGTTCACATGTTAGAGTCATAGGAACCTTCTCATGGAGTGGTTCACATGTTAGAGTCATAGGAACCTTCTCATGGAGTGGTTCACATGTTAGAGTCATAGGAACCTTCTCATGGAGTGGTTCACATGTTAGAGCTATAGGAACCTTCTCATGGAGTGGTTCACATGTTAGAGTCATAGGAACCTTCTCATGGAGTGGTTCACATGTTAGAGTCATAGGAACCTTCTCATGGAGTGGTTCACATGTTAGAGCCATAAGAAGCTTCTCATGGAGTGGTTCACATGTTAGAGCCATAGGAACCTTCTCATGGAGTGGTTCACATGTTAGAGCTATAAGAACCTTCTCATGGAGTGGTTCACATGTTAGAGTCATAGGAACCTTCTCATGGAGTGGTTCACATGTTAGAGCTATAGGAACCTTCTCATGGAGTGGTTCACATGTTAGAGCCATAGGAACCTTCTCATGGAGTGGTTCACATGTTAGAGCCAGAGGAACCTTCTCATGGAGTGGTTCACATGTTAGAGCCATAAGAACCTTCTCATGGAGTGGTTCACATGTTAGAGCCATAAGAAGCTTCTCATGGAGTGGTTCACATGTTAGAGCCATAGGAACCTTCTCATGGAGTGGTTCACATGTTAGAGCTATAAGAACCTTCTCATGGAGTGGTTCACATGTTAGAGTCATAGGAACCTTCTCATGGAGTGGTTCACATGTTAGAGCTATAGGAACCTTCTCATGGAGTGGTTCACATGTTAGAGCTATAGGAACCATCTCATGGAGTGGTTCACATGTTAGAGCCATAGGAACCTTCTCATGGAGTGGTTCACATGTTAGAGCTATAAGAACCTTCTCATGGAGTGGTTCACATGTTAGAGTCATAGGAACCTTCTCATGGAGTGGTTCACATGTTAGAGCTATAGGAACCTTCTCATGGAGTGGTTCACATGTTAGAGTCATAGGAACCTTCTCATGGAGTGGTTCACATGTTAGAGTCATAGGAACCTTCTCATGGAGTGGTTCACATGTTAGAGTCATAGGAACCTTCTCATGGAGTGGTTCACATGTTAGAGTCATAGGAACCTTCTCAGGGAGTGGTTCACATGGTAGAGTCATAGGAACCATCTCATGGAGTGGTTCACATGGTAGAGCCAGAGGAACCTTCTCATGGAGTGGTCTCCTGCTGGTCCAGAGTCAGGACTCAACACGGTGGAACCGTCTTCCAGAAGATGTGAGACAGGCCTCAACTCAACAATGTTTAAATCCAGGCTGAAAACGGTTCTATTTGACAACTGAAAGTATTTTATCTGCACTCTTCGCTTTTAATATAATTAAAATATTATTTTTATGAAATGATTTTATTTGCCTTTTTGCAATTGTATGTAGCTGTAAAGCACTTTGAATTGCGTTGCCTTGATCCATAAGAACAGCTGTTATCTTGGTCTAACCACATTTCAGTTATAAACATCAAGTTTGTGCCTAACAATAAAATAATTGATTAAAAATGAGACCTGACATTTAATAAAGCTAAGTTTAATGGTTTTAAAGCTCTATTTGCCCAATGTATTTATAATGTATTAGGACAGGCTGACGTGTTAAATATGATACATATTTCCTTTCCTATGAATCAGCACAGGAGTTGAGAAGGCTTCACACAGGGCCGACTGTTCCTGGAGAGAATCCGTGGTGTCATTATTGTAGTCTGGACCCAGAAGATATCAATTAATGCGTGGTAGCTCCTCCCAACATGGTAGCTCCTCCCAACATGGTAGCTCCTCCCATCAGTTTATAAATGGGTGTGAATGGATGAATGATGACATGTAGTGTAAATGCGCTTTGATTGGTCGGAAGACTAGAAAAGATCTGGACAAGTACAGTCCATTCACCATTTAAAGTTTAGAACAGCTCCTCACAGTTTCAGCATTTCCCCTAAGTTACAACCAATGTTTAGAAGAAGAAGAGCTCTGACCTCCAGGCTGTACTTGTTCATGTGTGCGAGGCGACGGCTGTACAAGTAGAGCATGCCGATGCTGCTGCCCACCGCCAGGAAGTCACTGCTGCTGTCCAGGGCCGTCAGGTAGACCAGGACGGACCTAAACCCACGCTGCACCTGCAAAGAGAGAGGGGCCGCAGCCTTCATCATCATCTTCATCAATATTACGGCCCAGCCCTCTGGTCTGGAGCGGTTCAGTACCTTGGCTGGGATGGCATTCAGCAGATAGTAGAGGGGGCAGAACTCTCTCAGGACGGAAGGCAAGGCCGCCATGTTTCTGCAAAAAGGACTCCTGGAAGTCAGTGAAACAACAACAACATAAACATACGAAGGGACCAATGAAACAACAACAACATAAACATACGAAGGGACCAATGAAACAACAACAACATAAACATACGAAGGGACCAATGAAACAACAACAACATAAACATACGAAGGGACCAATGAAACAACAACAACATAAACATAAGAAGGGACCAATGAAACAACAACAACATAAACATATGAAGGGACCAATGAAACAACATAAACATATGAAGGGACCAATGAAACAACAACAACATAAACATACGAAGGGACCAATGAAACAACAACAACATAAACATACGAAGGGACCAATGAAACAACAACAACATAAACATACGAAGGGACCAATGAAACAACAACAACATAAACATACGAAGGGACCAATGAAACAACAACAACATAAACATACGAAGGGACCAATGAAACAACAACAACATAAACATAAGAAGGGACCAATGAAACAACAACAACATAAACATATGAAGGGACCAATGAAACAACATAAACATATGAAGGGACCAATGAAACAACAACAACATAAACATACGAAGGGACCAATGAAACAACAACAACATAAACATACGAAGGGACCAATGAAACAACAACAACATAAACATACGAAGGGACCAATGAAACAACAACAACATAAACATACGAAGGGACCAATGAAACAACAACAACATAAACATACGAAGGGACCAATGAAACGATATTTTAGAGAACCCTTAGGGTTTGTCATTCACTTCCTGTCTGGACTCGTCTCACCTGATTCATTACAACCCGAGCGACAGGTGTCGGTTATAGTTAAAGGTCTGACGTCATGTTTTGCAGCTGATGTTTTTGAGTTAAGGTGGAGAGATCAGTCAAACAGGCTTTTGCTGAAATAGGTTTGGTGTGACGTCATGAACCCTTCGGTTTACATTACATGTAGCTGACGCGTTTATAATCATGTGACATTCATACACTGAGTCAAATGAGCTTTGGGGGTTGGAAGACGGACCCCCAGTCGCCCCCGTGCGCTTCATCTGACGTCACACCCTCCTTTAATCATAGTAGAATAAGAGCGTGACGGAGCGTGGGAAGTGTTCCTCCGGCTCTGCGGTCCCAGTCTGGGCTCATATTAAACGGGCCTCCGGTTCTTACCGTTAGCGCAGCAGGCTGCACAAACCCAACAACGACAACAACAACACGTCCAACAGAGATGTCTCATGAGCTCGCAACTCAGACAGAACCGGTGTTACGGGTTAACAGGTGACCGTGTTAGCCCGTTCCACCGGCTAGCTAGCATCTGCGAACCAGCTGGCTCACGTTAACAGGAGGAGGAAGACCGTGCGTGGCTTACTGAGAGCTGCTGCTGAGGTCTCCGATGGTATGCTGCTATAACGTTATGATGTCATCATGTCATAATGTTATACTGTTATGGAGCTGAGACGTCGCCCTGTTGTCTGTCTGGTAGCCTCCATGTTGATCTGAGCTGCTGTCAACAAAGCGCGCCCCCTGCTGACAGCACGCGCTACTGTCAAAGCGCGCCCCCTGCTCACAGCACGCGCTACTGTCAACGCGCGCCCCCTGCTGACAGCACGCGCTACCGTCAAAGCGCGCCCCCTGCTGACAGCACGCGCTACCGTCAAAGCGCGCCCCCTGCTGACAGCACGCGCTACTGCATCCTTTATCAATACGTTTTTATCGATTTAAAATGTTTTTATTTCCACTAAAACAGAGTTTCTGTCTCTTAGATGTTCTTTCATTTCTTCATCTCAGGATCATTTTCTTAATACATAAAAAAAGGAATGACCGGAAGCGGAAACTCGGTGACTACTGGTTGTAAAACCTGGAGAATGGATCTATTTGTCGGACTGAGCTGATTGATTCAGAAGATGAACAAACCAGTAAAAACTCATTCCTTTCTCTTTTATTGTGTATAAGTATTGTCCTGGTATATATATATATATATATATATATATATATATATATATATATATATATATATATAGTTCTGACATAACATAACTATTTATATAATAATGAATATTCAAACGTTTCCTATGAAACCTCAGAGTCCGGTCCGGAGCTGAAATCCAGTCCGGGACGTGCGCGCTCCCGCGTGCTGCTGACTGCTGAAGTAGGCTAGTCGTCCCGCGGCTAGCCGTTAGCTGCTGCTCGTGTCCGCGCTCCCGTTCACGGTGTCCTCCGGTTCTTCGGCAGCGTACACAGAAACGTTAACCGGGGGTTTATTCGAGGATATCGATCCACGATCAGGTGGATCTGATCCACCAACTGTCACTAAGTCTGATAGCTCTCAGTTAGCCTCGCAGCCAAAATGGCGGACAACGAGGATGACAGCAGTTTGACCAGAACAATAACAGCCGCGGAGCCTCCGGGGTCTGAGGTCCAGCCTACCGGTGCTGAGACCAGTTCAGAGTCAGTACCCGGTGCTGAGACCAGTTCAATGGCAGAGTCCGGAGCTCATCTGGCGGACTTGTTGCAGAGCTGCCCAGAAGAACAGAACTTCCTGGTGGGCACAGATTTCAGCAGCCTCGGCCCGGACCTGGTGAACACCACCATCATCTATGTGCAGCCGGACGGCAGCCTGGTGGAGGGCTCCGGGCTGTCCCCTGAGGAGCAGCAGGCTCTGCTGGACCAGCTCACCAAGCAGCAGATCGTCCAGGTCTCCGACACCGAGGCTGCCCAGTTGCTCCAGCAGAGCCAGCTGGTCAAAACCATCCCGATCCATAACACGGCTCTGGACCCAAGCCAGCTGCAGCAGGTCATCAACCAGGTCACCAAGTCTCACCAGCAGGTCAACGTCCAGGTCCCCCAACATGGTCTGAAGCAGCAGGTCCAGGTTCCCCTGCATGGTCTAAAGCAGCAGGTTCAGGTTTCTCAGCAGAACTTAATGTCTACACCTCAAAACAATGCTTCCCAGCAGCTAAAGAGTGTCGCCAAACAGGTAGCCATGCAGACCGCAAGCTCGGTGCAGGTGGTCCAGAAGAAGGTGAGTCAGAAGAAGAGCCTGTTTACAGATCAGTTTGGTTCATCTGGACTGTAGTGGATTCACCAAGTCCTAGTTTGGTTTGTGACTGCACTGAGCTCCACTCGGCTATCTGCTCTCCTGCTCCTCCATCAATAACCCTGAGGAGGTGGAGGATGGATCTGAGGTCAGGAGATGATTGACAGGAAGCAGAAGGCTATTGCAGAAAGAGCGGATTAGTTGGGCATGAGGTTATGGGGGTAGGGTTGTCAGGTTCGGGGTTATAGGGGTGGGATTATGGGGTAGAGGTTACGGGATGAGGGTGGGGATGGTGGATGAGGGTGGTGTTATGGGGGTAGGGTTATGAGGGTGAAGTTACAGGGGTAGGGTTATGAGGGTGGTGTTATGGGGGTAGGGTTATGAGGGTGAAGTTACAGGGGTAGGGTTATGAGGGTGGTGTTATGAGGGTGGTGTTATGGGGGTAGGGTTATGAGGGTGGTGTTATGGGGGTAGGGTTATGAGGGTGAAGTTACAGGGGTAGGGTTATGAGGGTGGTGTTATGGGGGTAGGGTTATGAGGGTGGTGTTATGGGGGTAGGGTTATGAGGGTGAAGTTACAGGGGTAGGGTTATGAGGGTGGTGTTATGGGGGTAGGGTTATGAGGGTGGTGTTATGGGGGTAGGGTTATGAGGGTGAAGTTACAGGGGTAGGGTTATGAGGGTGGTGTTATGGGGGTAGGGTTATGAGGGTGGTGTTATGGGGGTAGGGTTATGAGGGTGGTGTTACGGAGGTAGGGTTATGAGGGTGGTGTTATGGGGGTAGAGTTATGAGGGTGAAGTTACAGGGGTAGGGTTATGAGGGTGGTGTTATGGGGGTAGGGTTATGAGGGGGAATTTACAGGGGTAGGGTTATGAGGGTGGTGTTACGGAGGTAGGGTTATGAGGGTGGTGTTACGGGGGTGGGATTATGGGGATGAGGGTGGTGTTACAGGGGTAGGGTTATGAGGGTGGGATTATGTGGTAGGGCTATGAGGGTGAAGTTACGGGGGTAGGGTTATGAGGGTGGGATTATGGGGATGAGGGTGGTGTTATGGGGGTGGGATTATGTGGGTAATGTTATGGGGGTAGGGTTATGAGGGTGGTGTTATGAGGGTGGTGTTATGGGGGTAGGGTTATGAGGGTGGTGTTATGGGGGTAGGGTTATGAGGGTGGTGTTACGGAGGTAGGGTTATGAGGGTGGTGTTACGGGGGTAGGGTTATGAGGGTGAAGTTACAGGGGTAGGGTTATGAGGGTGGTGTTATGAGGGTGGTGTTATGGGGGTAGGGTTATGAGGGTGGTGTTATGGGGGTAGGGTTATGAGGGTGGTGTTACGGAGGTAGGGTTATGAGGGTGGTGTTATGGGGGTAGGGTTATGAGGGTGGTGTTACGGAGGTAGGGTTATGAGGGTGGTGTTATGGGGGTAGAGTTATGAGGGTGAAGTTACGGGGGTAGGGTTATGAGGGTGGTGTTATGGGGGTAGGGTTATGAGGGTGAAGTTACAGGGGTAGGGTTATGAGGGTGGTGTTATGAGGGTGGTGTTATGGGGGTAGGGTTATGAGGGTGGTGTTATGGGGGTAGGGTTATGAGGGTGGTGTTATGGGGGTAGAGTTATGAGGGTGAAGTTACAGGGGTAGGGTTATGAGGGTGGTGTTATGGGGGTAGGGTTATGAGGGTGGTGTTATGGGGGTAGGGTTATGGGGGTGGTGTTATGAGGGTGGTGTTATGGGGGTAGGGTTATGAGGGTGGTGTTATGGGGGTAGGGTTATGAGGGTGGTGTTATGGGGGTATGGTTATGAGGGTGGTGTTATGGGGGTAGGGTTATGGGGGTGGTGTTATGAGGGTGGTGTTATGGGGGTAGGGTTATGGGGGTGGTGTTACGGGGGTAGGGTTATGAGGGTGGTGTTACGGGGGTAGGGTTATGAGGGTGGTGTTACGGGGGTAGGGTTATGAGGGTGGTGTTATGGGGGTAGGGTTATGGGGGTGGTGTTACGGGGGTAGGGTTATGAGGGTGGTGTTACGGGGGTAGGGTTATGAGGGTGGTGTTATGGGGGTAGGGTTATGAGGGGGAATTTACAGGGGTAGGGTTATGAGGGTGGTGTTACGGGGGTGGGATTATGGGGATGAGGGTGAAGTTACGGGGGTAGGGTTATGAGGGTGGGATTATGGGGATGAGGGTGGTGTTATGGGGGTGGGATTATGTGGGTAATGTTATGGGGGTAGGGTTATGAGGGTGAGGTCATGGGGATGAGGGTGGTGTTATGGGGGTGGGATTATGTGGGTAATGTTATGGGGGTAGGGTAATGAGGGTGGGGTTATGGGGATGAGGTTATGAGGGTGGGGTTATGGGGATGAGGGTGGTATGGGGTAGGCATATGGGGATGAGGTTAGGGATATGGGGTGAGGTTTGGAGTTAGGGTTATGGGGGGAGGGTTATGGAGATGAGGGTAGTGTTATAGGGTTCAAAGTGAGAAGCCTGTTTTTACATGAAGTTGTAAAGTTTGGGGTTCGGCTACATTTTCACATCAATACATTTTACAATCTCTCAGGATAACGGGTCACTAATCACTGTAGAATGTTAACTTTATCTTAACCTCTTTAAGGGGTTCTGCAGAACATCCTTAAAGGTTATCAGGAGAAAACCAAGGCATGAAACCAGGGTGACAACAGTTTGAGATCCAGATTAGTGTGGGCCTAGTCTGAGATTAAAGAACTACAAAATCACAGAGATTAGCTCTTTATTTTCTGGTTATATTATATTTAACTAATTTAAACCGATTCCATTAACAACAGATGGATTAAAAGAACAAACAATCTCCCCACAGCTGAGCTGTTCTGGAGTTTTCGGCTCTATCGCGTGATCTTCATCATTCTGACATTATAGCTGTGTGTCAGAAGTTCGATCATCTGGTTTTGGGTGTTCTGTCTTTTCAGTCGGAGCTCGTCAGGATCCAGATCCAGGTTCCCCCCAAAAAGGAAGTGAAGTCTGTCTCGACCCTCCAGCAGAGGAGTGTCGCGGTCAACAATCCGCAGGTCAAGCTTTCGGCCAACGGGAACAAGAGCAGCGCTCAGATCATCCACATCCAGCCTGTGGTTGGTCAGCCGGGTCAGCAGTTCTTCCTGCAGCAGAACCCGGGAGACCCCCCCATCCAGCTGCTGCTGCAGAGCTCCACCCCCGTCGTCGGATCTCTGCTCCCATTAGTCCACAAGCTCACAGGCCAGACAACATCAGCATGCACTGCTTCCATCCCAATTCAGAAACCAGCAACATCCCCTATCAGAGTCCAGACCCCCTCCATCGTCCAGACCCCGCATTCCTCCGTCCCACTAATTGAAACCCCTGCTAACGGTACGACGACAGTCGCCAGCAAGAGTCCAGGTAAATCACTTGCAGTCATCGCGGTGGTCCCAGTAGAGAACGCCACACCTGCTGTTGCCCGACCCGCCACTGTGGCCCCGGCCCAAGCAGTAAAGAACAGAGACCGGGAGAAAGAGAAGAAGGCGAAGACGAGCGAGAAGAGGGCTGTGAAGGTCCAAACCAGATCTGGTCGAGTCTCCAGACCACCGAAGTACAAAGCCAAAGACTACAAGTTCATTAAGACGGAAGACCTGGCGGACAGCCATCAGTCCGACTCGGACGACTACTCCGATATGAGCGTGGAGGAGGAGGATGGCGGGAGGAAAGATGGCCCCGCCCCTGGCGTCTCTCTTACCTACAGCCACAAGTCCCGGTCTCACCGCTGCCAGACGTGTGACAAGGCCTACATTGGTCTCGGAGGCCTGAACCGGCACTACAAACTGAACCCGACTCACGGAGAGCCCGATCTGCCCGACAACATACCACACCCCCTCAGGGATGATGGCCAATCACAGAAGACGAAAACAGGAGGTGTCAGTGAGGAGGATGAGGAGGCAGAGGAGGAGGAGGAGAAGAAGAAGAAGAAGATGAAGATGATGATGACGACGACGACGACGGAGGACAAACCTGTTGAGACGGCATTAAACCGAGTAAGAGACTCAGCTCTATGATTGACTGGGTACCCACTGGTTAATTACACTGGTTTATTATCTATTTTATTACAATGTGGTTAACTGACTAGTTATTAAATAATTAGTTAACCCACGTCTGTCTGACCATTAATTTACTAACTATTATTTTCTATCTGTCTACAGGTGGAGGGGGGTCCAGCGTCAGCTGTCGGACTCAGGGGCCTCCATCAACGGGGCCCCGGCAGGCCCCGGGGACGAGGGAGAGGGAGAGGCAGGGGGCGGGGACGATCACTGGGACCGCTTCCTAAAGTGAGTTCACTTATGAATCCATGTTTATTGAACACAATTCAGATTTAACCACTACAAATGTCAAACACCTGTACAGTCCAGTAGTGAACCTGTACAGTCCAGTAGGACAGTCTGATGCTGTATCACACCTGTACAGTCCAGTAGCACACCTGTACAGTCCAGTAGGACAGTCTGATGCTGTATCACACCTGTACAGTCCAGTAGGACAGTCTGATGCTGTATCACACCTGTACAGTCCAGTAGGACAGTCTGACCTGTACAGATGAATACAAATGAACAGTTCATCTCGCTGGTTGACTCTCAGGTGACGGTGGGCCTCGTTAGTAGGCGGGGCCGTCGTGGTCGGCCTCCAAAGCTCGCTGTCAATTTGGCTACCGCAGAGCAGCAGGTGGAGCGGAGACGAGAACAGTTGCAGGAGGTAAGAGGAGGTGGAGGTGTTCTAGACATGATGTAATGAAGACCTACAGGTGTGTTGTTGGTTCCATAACGACCGTGTGTTTACAGCTGGTGGAGCAGTGTGAGGATGAGGAGCTGATGGACATAGTTCTTCCTCGTTTGACTAAAGTGTTGAGTTTGTGGGAGGTTCTTTTGGCAAAGGTACACACACAGTTGTACATATACGCCGTATATATATATCTTACAGTACAGTACAGTACTAACAAGAAGACCTTTTCTTTGTATTTCATGTCCTCTGGTCATTTTAGGTGGAGGGCACCGGTCCTGCTCGGACTCTGTTTCCAGACATTTACCGTGAGTTTGAGTCCCTGCAGGCACAAGTAAGACAGGCGGCTCAGGATTACATCATTAGCCCGCAGGGCGGAGCTCTACCACTGGAGGTCAGGAACATCGAGGTAAGAAGTTCGTGGCATCAAGTGTAGGAGACGTGGCATCAAGTGTAGGTGACGTGGCATCAAGTGTAGGAGACGTGGCATCAAGTGTAGGAGACGTGGCATCAAGTGTAGGAGACGTGGCATCAAGTGTAGGTGACGTGGCATCAAGTGTAGGTGACGTGGCATCAAGTGTAGGTGACGTGGCATCAAGTGTAGGAGACGTGGCATCAAGTGTAGGAGACGTGGCATCAAGTGTAGGAGACGTGGCATCAAGTGTAGGAGACGTGGCATCAAGTGTAGGTGACGTGGCATCAAGTGTAGGTGACGTGGCATCAAGTGTAGGAGACGTGGCATCAAGTGTAGGAGACGTGGCATCAAGTGTAGGAGACGTGGCATCAAGTGTAGGTGACGTGGCATCAAGTGTAGGTGACGTGGCATCAAGTGTAGGAGACGTGGCATCAAGTGTAGGAGACGTGGCATCAAGTGTAGGAGACGTGGCATCAAGTGTAGGAGACGTGGCATCAAGTGTAGGTGACGTGGCATCAAGTGTAGGTGACGTGGCATCAAGTGTAGGAGACGTGGCATCAAGTGTAGGAGACGTGGCATCAAGTGTAGGTGACGTGTAGGAGACGTGGCATCAAGTGTAGGAGACGTGGCATCAAGTGTAGGAGACGTGGCATCAAGTGTAGGTGACGTGGCATCAAGTGTAGGAGACGTGGCATCAAGTGTAGGAGACGTGGCATCAAGTGTAGGAGACGTGGCATCAAGTGTAGGTGACGTGTAGGAGACGTGGCATCAAGTGTAGGAGACGTGGCATCAAGTGTAGGAGACGTGGCATCAAGTGTAGGTGACGTGGCATCAAGTGTAGGTGACGTGGCATCAAGTGAAGGAGACGTGGCATCAAGTGTAGGAGACGTGGCATCAAGTGTAGGAGACGTGGCATCAAGTGTAGGAGACGTGGCATCAAGTGTAGGAGACGTGGCATCTAGTGAAGGAGACGTGGCGTACTACTATGTTGTACTATGCTATGTTGTACTATGCTGTGTTGTACTATGCTATGTTGTACTATGCTGTGTTGTACTATGCTATGTTGTACTATGCTGTGTTGTACTATGCTATGTTGTACTATGCTGTGTTGTACTATGCTGTGTTGTACTATGCTATGTTGTACTATGCTGTGTTGTACTATGCTATGTTGTACTATGCTGTGTTGTACTATGCTATGTTGTACTATGCTGTGTTGTACTATGCTGTGTTGTACTATGCTGTGTTGTACTATGCTGTGTTGTACTGTACTGTGTTGTACTGTACTGTGTTGTACTACGCAATGCTGTGTTGTACTATGCTGTGTTGTACTATGCTGTGTTGTACTGTACTGTGTTGTACTATGCAATGCTGTGTTGTACTATGCTATGTTGTACTATGCTGTGTTGTACTATGCTGTGTTGTACTATGCTGTGTTGTACTATGCTGTGTTGTACTGTACTGTGTTGTACTGTACTGTGTTGTACTGTACTGTGTTGTACTACGCAATGCTGTGTTGTACTATGCTGTGTTGTACTATGCTATGTTGTACTATGCTATGTTGTACTATGCTGTGTTGTACTATGCTATGTTGTACTATGCTGTGTTGTACTATGCTATGTTGTACTATGCTGTGTTGTACTATGCTGTGTTGTACTATGCTGTGTTGTACTATGCTGTGTTGTACTGTACTGTGTTGTACTGTACTGTGTTGTACTACGCAATGCTGTGTTGTACTATGCTGTGTTGTACTATGCTGTGTTGTACTGTACTGTGTTGTACTATGCAATGCTGTGTTGTACTATGCTGTACTGTACTATGATTTGTTGTACTGTACTGTGTTGTACTATGCTGTGTTGTACTATGCTGTACTGTACTATGATTTGTTGTACTATGCTGTGTTGTACTATGCTATGCTGTGTTGTACTATGCTGTACTGTACTATGATTTGTTGTACTATGCTGTGTTGTACTATGCTATGCTGTGTTGTACTATGCTGTACTGTGCTATGCTGTGTTGTACTGTACTGTGCTATGCTGTGCTGTGTTGTACTGTGCTGTGTTGTACTATGCTGTGTTGTACTGTACTGTGTTGTACTATGCTGTGTTGTACTGTACTGTGCTATGCTGTGTTGTACTGTGCTGTGTTGTACTATGCTGTGTTGTACTGTACTGTGTTGTACTATGCTGTGTTGTACTGTACTATGCTGTACTATGCTGTACTGTACTGTACTATGCTTTGTTGTACTGTGCTGTGCCATGCTGTACTGTACTATGTTGTACTGTACTATTCTGTGCCATGCTGTACTGTACTGTACTGTACTATGCTGTAATGTCCTGTGCTGTACTGTACTGTACTATGCTTTAATGTCCTGTGCTATACTGTACTATGCTGCACTGTACTGTACTGTAATGTGCTGTCCTATACTGTGTGTTTTTCAGGTTGCCAGGTCTCTGGGAATCCTAGACGAGGTGAACAGGATGAAGGTGGTTCCTGGAGCGTCTCCCAGCTCCAGTCTGACCAATAAGAACGTCCGATACATGGAGGTAAACGCACCATCAGCACAGTTGGTTTCTGAGATCCAGGTTGGTCTGGTCAGGTTGTCTTTGTTCTTGTGTTGCACATGTAAACATCAGAGCCTGATTTCAGAGACCTGGATCTGTTACCTGTTGTACTCTGATAGAAACTAGTTTCCAGGTTCAGTCTGATTCCGTCAAACTGTTTTCCAGAATTCCAAGATGTTGCCGCCTTCCAAGAGATTCAAGATGGAGAACAGCGTCCCGATTCAGAATGGCATCGGCACGCACAAAGCAGGTACTACGCCCTACTGCGTCAGTACCCCGCCCTGACCGCCCTACTGCGTCAGTACCCCGCCCTAACCGTCCTACTGCGTCAGTACCACGTCCTAACCGTCCTACTGCGTCAGTACCACGTCCTAACCGTCCTACTGCGTCAGTACCCCGTCCTACTGCGTCAGTACCCCGCCCTGACCGCCCTACTGCGTCAGTACCCCGCCCTAACCGTCCTACTGCGTCAGTAACCCGCCCTACTGCGTCAGTACCCCGCCCTAACCGTCCTACTGCGTCAGTACCCCGCCCTACTGCGTCAGTACCCCGTCCTACTGCGTCAGTACCACGCCCTAACCGTCCTTCTCCTTCAGTACCCCGCCCTAACCGTCCTACTCCTTCAGTACCCCGCCCTAACCGTCCTACTGCGTCAGTACCCCGCCCTAACCGTCCTACTGCGTCAGTACCCCGTCCTAACGTCCTACTGCGTCAGTACCCCGCCCTAACCGTCCTACTGCGTCAGTACATTACATGTTGTTTAGCTGACGGTTTTATCCATTAAATTTACATTACATGTCATTTAGCTGACGCTTTTATCCAAAGCGGTAACCAGTGAAGGTCGCGGAGGAGCGGAGGATTGTGGGTAAATTTCGGGAGGTTGAAGACCAGTCGAGCAGCTGCATTCTGGATGAGCTGTAGAGGTCGAATGACATTAGCAGGTAGACCTGAAGGAGGGAGTTACAGTAGTCTAGCTGTGAGATGATCAGAGCCTGGACCAGAACCTGGACCACAACCTGTGCCGCCTTCTGAGTGAGAAGAGGTCGTATTCTCCTGATGTTGTACAGCATGTACCTACAGGAGCGTGTTGCTGCGGTAATGTTGGCAGTCAGGGAGAGTTGACTGACAGGTGTCACACCGAGGTTCCTGGCAGTCGGGGGCGGGGCTGAGTTGTTGAAGGTGATAGACAGGTCGTGGGTGGGAGAGCCTTTTCCTGGAAGGAGGAGAAGTTCAGTCTTGTCCGGGTTAATTTTCAGGTGGTGTGCAGACATCCACTGAGAGATGTCAGTCAGACATCCACTGAGAGATGTCAGTCAGACATCCACTGAGAGATGTCAGTCAGACAGGCAGAGATTCGTGCTGCTACCTGTGTTTCAGATTGGGGAAACGAGAGGATCAGTTGGGTGTCGTCAGCATAGCTGTGGTAGGTGAAGCCATGAGAGTGAATTACAGAGAGAGAGAGTTGGTGTACAGAGAGAAGAGAAGAGGACCAAGGACTGAGCCCTGAGGGACCCCAGTAGTCAGAGGACAAGGCTCAGACACAGATCCTCTCCAGGTTACCCGGTAAGAGCGGTCGGTGAGGTAGGATGAGAAGAGTGAGAGCAGAGCCTGAGATACCAGGTCCTGGAGGGAGGACTAGAGGATCTGGTGGTTCACTGTGTCAAAGGCAGCGGAAAGGTCTAGAAGGATGAGGACAGAGGAGAGAGAGGCTGCTCTAGTGTGAAGGATAAGGACAGAGGAGAGAGGATGCTCTAGTGTGAAGGATAAGGACAGAGGAGAGAGAGGCTGCTCTAGTGTGAAGGATAAGGACAGAGGAGAGAGGATGCTCTAGTGTGAAGGATAAGGACAGAGGAGAGAGGATGCTCTAGTGTGAAGGATAAGGACAGAGGAGAGAGGGTGCTCTAGTGTGAAGGATAAGGACAGAGGAGAGAGGCTGCTCTAGTGTGAAGGATAAGGACAGAGGAGAGAGGGTGCTCTAGTGTGAAGGATAAGGACAGAGGAGAGAGGGTGCTCTAGTGTGAAGGATAAGGACAGAGGAGAGAGAGGATGCTCTAGCAGTGTGAAGCTGCTCAGACACAGCCAGGAGGGCAGTCTCTATCCAAAGCAACTTACATTCATACACCGTAGAACAGCTACAGGGAGCAACTTGGGGTTTAGTGTCTTGCTCAAGGACACATCAACATGGGCTAGCAGAGCCAGGGATCAAACCGCTGATCCTCTGATTGATAGACGGACCTGCTAACCACTGACCCACAGTCGCCCCGTACCCCGCCCTACTGCGTCAGTACTATGCCCTACTATATCGATGCTTGTTAATATATCTGTGGATCTACAATTTGAAATGGACATTAATAAAAAAAAAAATTAACTTTTTTCCCAAGATGGGACTACAGTGACACTTGTAGCCCCTGTGACCTCGCTGAAGCCCTGCTCGGTCACCGTCTCTCCTTTGGAGATTCCTGCTGGATCCAAACTGCTGACCTCCAGTGCTGACCATTCCTCCAGGTGAGGTGGCCTTGCCCCCAGTTGTCATACCTGGACCAGGTTTACATTGCTGGTTTGAACTGAATGTGTTTCTCTGGTCCCTCAGCTCCTCTGGTTCCATCTCTGCTATGGTACCCGCCACCCAGGCTCCGCCCCCTGCCATGCCCATGGAGGTGACCCCGGGTGAGAACCAGGGGTTGGAGCCTCTGCAGACTAATGTCAAGGTAAAGTCTATGCAGACAAACCAGGTCTTGAGCACCAGTGACATCACAGCCCAAATAAAGGAGCTGGAAAAAGCTCTGGGTTCAAGTCCCGAAACCAACACAGACTCAAAGAAACCTGAATCCAGCTCAGTCCAGACTGTGGCTTCCTCTGAGCGCCAGCAGAGGGATTCCACCCTATCCGAGTCAAGTTCAGCGGACCCCTGCCAGTCCAAAGAGCTTCAGGAGGGTCAAGAGATCTACATTCAGACCGAGGGCCTGACAGTCCAGCTGGCAGAGCCCAATGTAGACCGAATAATGATTGTCAACGGTCCGGACGGGGCCACCATGCACATCGAGAACCCAGGCGGGATCCCATTGGAGGCGGGCCAGGCCCAGCTGGGCATCGAGGCTTCAGACGGAGCCAAAGCTTCTCAGTGAACCCTGAACAGAATCTTAACTGAGCAAGACCAGAATCTGACCTGAACCACATCACACTGATGAGGAGGGACTGGATTTTTTAGGTGGTATTTATAAGGTGTACAAAGTGCAAACGTGACATTATCAATGTGGGTGTAATGAACACATCAGCCTGTAAGGGGCACTTCTTGACCAGACTGCTGGTGTGGGGTGTAAGGAGTTTCTGTGAGCTCCATCCTGTTGAACACGTTTCAGTTTAACACCGGAGGACAAACCGTTCTGCTAATCTCACACCTGAAGTGACGTCTCGTTCTTTCTTTGCGTTTTGGAAACAAGTTCAAGACCTGAAGTTCTTCTCCCAGATCGTCAAACATCAGAGCTGCCGTCTACAATTTTCAATCTAATATTTAAAGGTATCAAAAATATCAGATTTCTCCAGATAACCTGATCAATAAATCCTGACCTTGGGTCAACAGATTCAATATGAGCAACATTATTTAATTGAGAGATGATGGAAAATCAGTTTGTTGTCTGGGCAACGATTAACAAGTCGCGTTTACTGTTCAGCTCTTTTGTTCTCAGCCGGCCTTCAGGAGCACAAGCTTCTTGCTGGTTTTTTTTAAGGAATCTGAAGTGATTGTAAATTTGTAAACTAGTTTTTCCCCCAGTGTTTCAGTAATTGAACATGTCCATTTCAAAAATAGAAACTGATTAGTTGGCTGTTTATATGTAGGATATGAAAAACAAAGTTGCACTATTTTATTACTTTTTATAAAACATGCATTTTTCAAATGTAAAGTGGACATTTGTACTTGTTTGGAGAATTGACATTAAACGCACTGAATGGAGGAACTTAAACTGAATTGATTTGTCATTTGCTGAATGCATGAAATGCATTTCATGTTCCTCCAATAAACTCTGAGCTCCATCTTAGTTTCACATGATGGAAGTTTAATAAATGTCCTCGTCTTCAGTAGATTTATGTTTTACGTTATTTTTTATTTGCATTACATTCAACGTCCTTAAAATGCTTTTATGTTACAAAGCTTTAGATTTTAATTGGGTTTTATAAAAGGGGTTTGTGTGACCCTGAAAGTTGTGTTGTCAGGAGAAATAGCTCCTGGCAGGGTCTCCGAAGGCAAAGTGATCTCAGGGGAGAGGCCCAGACCAGGAGCCATTCATGGACCCTTGATGAATCTGATGGGAAAGAGGAACGGGGAAACCAGGCGCTGTGGGCCCACCACTCGAAAGGCACCGAGGTCAATGTGAGCCGGGCGTGCCGACCTCCGTCATCCCAGACGAGCTCTAGGGACGTGGAATATCACCTCTTTGGCGGAAAGGAACTGGTTCTGAAGGTGAGTGCTGGGCAGGATCCTCCGGCGCCAACAGCTGAGCGCCACTGCGTTGGCGTTTCCCCGGGGAACGAGAGCCTCATGGGAAGTCTCTGATTGTTGTTTGTGCTTATTCACCCAACATCCGTTGGGCCTTCTTGGAGTCGGTGGGGGGCGTTCTGGAATCTGCTCCAGTCTACTTGTGATTTGTGAACTCGTAGAAGGCCTACGACCGTGTTCTGTGGGCAGTGTGAAGCGGTTGGGATGAAAGTCAGTAGGTCTGAGGCCACGGTTCTCTGCCAGTCTTCGGTGCGACGTAAGCAGTGCTGCGGGTGTTGTGAAGAGGTACAAGGTACCAGCTGAGCTACCAGTCCATCTACGCTCCGACCCCTCTGGTCATGAGCTTTGGGTAGTGACCAAATGGAGCTTCTTTCATGGGGAGGTTGGGCTTAGCCTTCCAGATGGGGAGAGAAGCTCATACTTCTGGAGTCTAAAGGGGCCAGCTGAAGTGGTTCGGGAATCTGATCCAGAGGCCCCTGTGGTCCGCCTCCGGATTCCCCAGGAGGAGCTGGAAAGCGTTGCTGGGGGGAGGAACTTCTGGAACACCCTAAGTCTGCTGCCCCGAGTATGTCATTCAAACATTTCAGTCAAAATGCAGCATTCTTTCTGCTGCTCCAGAAAAAAAAAGAAATAGTTTTTATATGAAGACAAAGTTGGTTACAATTGAAATAAATGATTTAATGTCAGAGAGTAATACATTTGTATCGTACACATTGAATTTCAGGCTTACAGACCGCGTATGACACTGAAGAGTTAGTCCATAAGCTAATCCTGAGTTTGGAGTCTCAGGAGGTACACCTGTCCACAACACCTGGAGGGCTAATGGTGTCCAGTCTCCAGAAGCAGAGCCTCCATGGTCAGGCTGGTCTGGGGGGTGATGAAGGGCTGATGCAGCCAGCAGGACAGATAGACCATGCAGAGGTCAGAGGTCACAGTATGGGCCAGTTCCTGCAGGATGGTTTGCTTCAACTTCAGCTCCTGACTGAACGAGTCCAACAGGATACAAGACGACTCCTCTGAAAGATGAAGAAGAGACATCAGACACCATCTGAAACATGAAGAAGAGACATCAGACAACCTCTGAAACATGAAGAAGACATCAGACAACGTCTGAAACATGGAGACATCAGACAACCTCTGAAACATGGAGACATCAGACAACCTCTGAAACATGGAGACATCAGACAACCTCTGAAACATGGAGACATCAGACAACCTCTGAAACATGAAGGAGACATCAGACAACCTCTGAAACATGGAGACATCAGACAACCTCTGAAACATGGAGACATCAGACAACCTCTGAAACATGGAGACATCAGACAACCTCTGAAACATGAAGGAGACATCAGACAACCTCTGAAACATGGAGACATCAGACAACCTCTGAAACATGGAGACATCAGACAACCTCTGAAACATGGAGACATCAGACAACCTCTGAAACATGGAGACATCAGACAACCTCTGAAACATGGAGACATCAGACAACCTCTGAAACATGGAGACATCAGACAACCTCTGAATCATGAAGAATAGACATCAGACAACCTCTGAAACATGAAGGAGACATCAGACAACCTCTGAAACATGAATAAGAGTCATCAGACAACCTCTGAAACATGAATAAGAGACATCAGACAACGTCTGAATCATGAATAAGAGACATCAGACAACGTCTGAAACATGAAGAAGAGTCATCAGACAACCTCTGAAACATGAAGAGACATCAGACAACGTCTGAAACATGAAGAAGAGACATCAGACAACCTCTGAATCATGAATAAGAGACATCAGACAACCTCTGAAACATGAATAAGAGACATCAGACAACCTCTGAAACATGAATAAGAGACATCAGACAACGTCTGAAACATGAAGAAGAGTCATCAGACAACCTCTGAAACATGAAGAGACATCAGACAACCTCTGAATCATGAAGAGACATCAGACAACGTCTGAAACATGAAGAAGAGACATCAGACAACCTCTGAATCATGAATAAGAGACATCAGACAACCTCTGAAACATGAATAAGAGACATCAGACAACCTCTGAAACATGAATAAGAGACATCAGACAACCTCTGAAACATGAAGGACATCAGACAACCTCTGAAACATGAATAAGAGACATCAGACAACGTCTGAAACATGAAGAAGAGACATCAGACAACCTCTGAAACATGAAGGACATCAGACAACCTCTGAAACATGAATAAGAGACATCAGACAACCTCTGAAACATGAAGGACATCAGACAACCTCTGAAACATGAATAAGAGACATCAGACAACGTCTGAAACATGAAGAAGAGACATCAGACAACCTCTGAAACATGAAGGACATCAGACAACCTCTGAAACATGAAGGACATCAGACAACCTCTGAAACATGAATAAGAGACATCAGACAACGTCTGAAACAAGAAGGACATCAGACAACCTCTGAAACATGAATAAGAGACATCAGACACCCTCTGAAACATGGAGACATCAGACAACCTCTGAAACATGAAGGAGAGTCATCAGACAACCTCTGAAATATGAAGAAGGGACATCAGACAACCTCTGAAACATGAAGGACATTAGACAACCTCTGAATCATGAAGAATAGACATCAGACAACCTCTGAAACATGAAGAATAGACATCAGACAACCTCTGAAACATGGAGACATCAGACAACCTCTGAAACATGAAGGAGACATCAGACAACGTCTGAAACATGAAGAATAGACATCAGACAACCTCTGAAACATGAAGGAGACATCAGACAACGTCTGAATCATGAAGAATAGACATCAGACAACCTCTGAAACATGGAGACATCAGACAACCTCTGAAACATGGAGACATCAGACAACGTCTGAAACATGAAGGAGACATCAGACAACCTCTGAATCATGAAGAATAGACATCAGACAACCTCTGAAACATGAAGAATAGACATCAGACAACGTCTGAATCATGAAGAATAGACATCAGACAACCTCTGAAACATGGAGACATCAGACAACCTCTGAAACATGAAGAATAGACATCAGACAACCTCTGAAACATGGAGACATCAGACAACCTCTGAAACATGGAGACATCAGACAACCTCTGAATCATGAAGAATAGACATCAGACAACCTCTGAAACATGGAGACATCAGACAACCTCTGAAACATGGAGACATCAGACAACCTCTGAATCATGAAGAATAGACATCAGACAACCTCTGAAACATGAAGGACATCAGACAACCTCTGAAACATGGAGACATCAGACAACCTCTGAAACATGAAGGACATCAGACAACCTCTGAATCATGAAGAAGAGTCATCAGACAGGTTGAGTAAGCAGGTAAACTCACTGAATTGTTTGGCGTTCCAGCTGTGAAACAGAGGACACTTTCTTCCTTCAAGTCCAAACTGAAAAGCCTCCAGATCCTGAAGGCCTTGCTGTGACGCCGTAATACGCTCCATCTTCTTCACCACAACGACCTGACGGGAAGAAGATCAACAAGGACGATAAACAAACAAAAAGGTTTGTTGGTATAACTCGGTGAGCACAAATGTACATTGTTCCATGAATACACGTTAAAATAAAAAGTCGTTACTGTGAATACACGTCGTTACGTAACACAACGTTACCATATCAAAGTTTCCGTATTCACAGCGTTAACGTAACACAATGTTATTGTTACCGTAACACGACTATGCAACGTTACCATAACACATGGTTACTGTAACATAACGTTACCGTAACAACAATACGTAACCCAACTAAGCAACATTACCGTAACGTTATCGTATCAACGTTATTGTGACAACTACACAACAAGACGATATCGCAAAAATACACAATGTTACCGTAACAACGTTACCGCACCACGACTTTTACAACGATACCGTAACGCAACAAAAAGTAACACAAAGATACGTAACACGACTACACAATGTTTCTGTATCCCGACGTTACCGTAACATAGCTACAAAGTTACCACAACGGGACTACACAATGTTACCGTAACACGACAATACTAAAAGACTCAGTTATCCACACTGACCTTTCTCTTTTATCCTATTCCACAGAATACATTTAAGTATTACATTATTACACACCAGCTTTCAGTTTGATTTAATTTAGCGGCTCTGACTGTTACATTGCTTTAATACATCATATATAGTTCTACCATACAATACCTGATCCTCCATGTAATTATAACAAAACCTTATGTTTACTGATGCGTTTTATTCTGATCTCCTGATTGCAAGAAAGGATCTCCAGAGTTTCAATTCAGTGAAATGAAGCGTCACCATTTTGTCCATGACGTCCTGCAGCTTGCAGCATTCGTCCTGCAGCTCTGCAGCGCCACCTGTCTGCTGCAATGGAGCTGATGAAGGTGACGGAGGTGAAGAAGACTCATCCACTACCAGCTGGTCGCTCTGAGAACTGAAGGAGGAAAACCCTTTGAAGTCAAAGCTATTAAATGCACATTAAACTAAACTAATTCAAAGTAACCCAGTCAAACTATAATTAAACTAATTGACGTAACGTACTTCAACTAATTCAAGTGTGAACATTTAAAGGGCATTAATATATTATTCATAAATACATTGTCATTAGTGTATGATGACCTGAGACTAAGAATCTGTTTTCATTTCGAAAAAGTATCTACGGAGGAAGTAGGTCCTCTTCTATTGTGTCTGCCATGTTTCTACAGCAGGACAGAGGACCCGATGTGAGGTCAAAGGTCAGGGGTGTCGTCTGTGTACAGATGGTAACGCCCTCTGAGGAGAGTTAGTGAACTGAATGAGTAAACAGATGAAACTCACCGTGTCATCCTGATGTCCACCATGTTTCCTGCTACTTTGAATCCGTCATCGTTGAGTTTTTCCCACTTCACTATCAGGTTGTGCCAGTCAGCAGCGTTATCTTTGATTTTTCGTGTACTTCCTGTGACAGCAGGGCACTTCCTGTTGGCTTGGGTTACTGTGATGTCACCTGGTGAGACTACAACAACATTTATGACATGTTATTGTAGTTTTCTAGATCTTACTGATTAGAAACTGAGCGTCAGTGTTTGAGTTTCATTCAACTGGAAAACCCCAAACCATGATTACTAGTTTGTTTCTATTCATGTGGTTTCATGTATGAAACCGTGATGATCAAAAGAAATGAGAACCGCAGACGCACGCCAACGGACACCTGGACTGAGAACTTAAAGGTCAGGCCGGAAAAACTTAAAAGGTCGAGCCAGGAGAGGTCACGCCGGAAAAACTTAAAGATCACGCCAGGAAAACTTAAAGGTCACGCCAGGAGAACTTAAAGGTCACGCCAGGAGAGGTCACGCCGGAAAAACTTAAAGATCACGCCAGGAGAACTTAAAGGTCACGCCAGGAGAGGTCATGCCGGAAAAACTTAAAGATCATGCCAGAAAAACTTAAAGATCACGCCGGTAAAACTTAAAGGTCACGCCGGAAGAACTTAAAGATCAAGCCGGAAGAACTTAAAGGTCATGCCAGAAAAACTTAAAGATCACGCCGGTAAAACTTAAAGATCACGCCGGAAGAACTTAAAGATCAAGCCGGAAGAACTTAAAGGTCATGCCACGAGAAACTTAAAGGTCATGCCGTAAAAACTTAAAGGTCACGCCGGAAAAAATTAAAGGTCACGCTAGGAGAACTTAAAGGTCACGCCGGGTCTCCTGAGATATATCGTTGCAGTTTAACATGGAACTGTCTTTATTAGTATTAATACACTGATAACTGTCTTCATTAGTATTAGTATTAATACACTGATAACCCCTGATGATAAGCAGCCCACGGACTGAAGCTACCTTGCCCGGACAAGGGAAACCGGGGCACCCTCCCGGAGCCAGACCCAGGAGGGGAGCTCGTCGGCGAGCGTCTGGTGGCCGGGCTTTCGCCCATGGGGCCCGGTCGGACTCAGCCCGAAAAAACACCATAGAGCAGCAGTCACCCTGTGGACCCACCACCCGCAGGGAGAATTATCGGGGTCGGGTGCTATATAGACCGGGCGGCGGGCCAGGCGGGAGACCTGGGCGGTCCGACCGCCGGTGGCATAGACTAGCTCTAGGGACGTGGAACGTCACCTCACTAGCGGGGAAAGAGCCGGAGCTGGTGCGGGAGGTGGAGCGGTACCAGCTAGATATAGTTGGGCTCACCTCCACGCACAGAATGGGCTCTGGAACCAAGCTCCTGGAGAAGGGTTGGACTTTGTCCTTTTCTGGAGTTGCCCAGGGTGAGAGGCGCCGGGCAATCGTATCATCTGATCTGCGGCCATATGTCTTGGACACTCGGGTGAAGAGAGGAGCAGAGCTGTCAACTGATCACCACCTGGTGGTGAGTTGGATCAGATGGCGGGGGACTCGGCTAGAAAGACCTGGCAAGCCCAAACGTGTAGTGAGGGTGAACTGGGAACGTCTGGCAGAGGATCCTGTCCGGGAGGTCTTCAACTCCCACCTCTGGAAGAACTTCTCACAAATCCCGAGGGAGGCTGGGGACATGGAATCCGAGTGGACCTTGTTCAAAGCCTCTATTGTGGACACGTGAGGGAAGCCGTCAAACTGAAGAAGGAGGCCTTTCGGGCCTGGTTGGCCCAGGGGTCTCCTGAAGCAGCTGACGGGTACTGGCGGGCCATAAGGGCTGCAGCTGCGATGGTCGCGGAGGCTAAAACTCGGGCATGGGAGGAGTTCGGGGAGGCCATGGAGAAGGACTTTCGGTTGGCCTCAAGGAAGTTCTGGCAAACCATCCGGCGGCTCAGGAAGGGAAAGCAGGGTCTACCCCAGGCTGTTCTCAGCAGGGGGGGGGAACTGCTGACCCGGACTGGGGACATCGTCGGGCGGTGGAAAGAGCACTTTGAGGAACTCCTAAACCCGGCCAACATGTCCCCCGGAGAGGGGGCAGCGCCGGAAGACTTTGGGGTGGATTCACCCATATCCCTGGCAGAGGTCGCTAAGGTAGTCAAAAAGCTCCTTGGTGGCAAGGCGCCAGGGGTGGATGAGATCCGCCCTGAGATGCTGAAAGCTCTGGACATTGTTGGGCTGTCTTGGTTGACACGCCTTTTCAGTGTCGCATGGGGGTCGGGAACAGTGCCCATGGACTGGCAGACCAGGGTGGTGGTTCCCATCTTCAAGAAGGGGGACCGGAGAGTGTGCTCGAACTATCGTGGTATCACACTGCTCAGCCTCCCGGGAAAAGCTTATGCCAGGGTGCTGGAGAGGAGGCTCCGATCGCTTGTCGAACCTCAGATTCAAGACGAACAGTGCGGATTCCGTCCTGGTCGTGGAACAGTGGACCAGCTCTTTACCCTCGCAAGATTACTGGAGGGGTCCTGGGAGTTTGCCCAACCAGTTTACATGTGCTTTGTAGACCTGGAGAAGGCTTTCGACCGGGTCCCTCGGGGGTTTTTGTGGGGGGTGCTGCGGGAGTATGGGGTGCCGGACCCGTTGGCACGGGCCATCCGGTCTCTGTACGCCTGCAGTAGGAGCTGTGTTCGTATCCTCGGTAGTAAGTCAGACACGTTCCCGGTGGGTATTGGCCTCCGCCAGGGCTGCCCTTTATCTCCGGTCCTGTTCGTGACCTTCATGGACAGGATATCTAGGCGCAGCCAGGGGGCGGAGAGGATCCGGTTCTGGAGTCTCGGGATCGCCTCTCTGCTGTTTGCGGATGATGTGGTCCTGTTTGCCTCCTCGGGACCGTGACCTCCAGCATTCACTGGGGCGTTTTGCAGCCGAGTGCGAAGCGGCAGGGATGGGAGTTAGCACCTCCAAATCTGAGGCCATGGTGCTCTGCCGGAAACCGGCGGAATGCTCCCTCCAGGTGGGGGCAAACTGCCTACCCCAAGCGAAGGAGTTCAAGTATCTCGGGGTCTTGTTCACAAGTGAGGGTAAGGTGGAGCGGGAGATCGACAGGCGGATCGGTGCGGCTGCAGCAGTAAAACAGGCGCTGTACCGGTCCGTCTTAGTGAAGAGGGAGCTGAGCCGGAAGGCAAAGCTCTCCATTTACTGGTCGGTCTACGTTCCAACCCTCACCTATGGTCACGAACTCTGGGTCGTGACCGAAAGAACGAGATCTCGGATACAAGCGGCCGAAATGAGCTTCCTCCGTAGGGTGGCCGGGCTCAGCCTTAGAGATAGGGTAAGGAGCTCGGACATCAGGGGGGAGCTCGGAGTCGAGTCGCTGCTCCTTCGTGTCCAAAGGAGTCAGCTGAGGTGGTTCATCTAGTCAGGATGCCTCCTGGACGCCTCCCATTAGAGGTTTTCCGGGCACGTCCAACTGGTAGGAGGCCCCGGGGAAGACCGAGGACACGCTGGAGGGATTATATCTCCCGGCTGGCCTTGGAACGCCTCGGGATCCCCCAGAATGAGCTGGAAAGTGCTGCGGGTGAGAGGGAAGCCTGGGTCGGCCTGCTGAACCTGCTGCCACCGCGACCCGACCCGGATAAGAGCTGATAATGGATGGATGGATGGACACTGATAACTGTCTTCATTAGTATTAATACACTGATTACTGTCTTCATTAGTATTAGTATTAATACACTGATAACTGTCTTCATTAGTATTAATACACTGATAACTGTATTCATTAGTATTAGTATTAATACACTGATAACTGTATTCATTAGTATTAATACACTGATAACTGTATTCATTAGTATTAATACAGTGATAACTGTATTCATTAGTATTAATACACTGATAACTGTATTCATTAGTATTAATACAGTGATGATAATAAGTAGTATTAATAACCATTCCTCGAATGGTTCACTCACCTTCCATTCTGAGAGAACTCTTCCTCCTCCTCCTCCTCTCTTTAGTTTACTTTAATGGCTCTTTAACTGCTCTCGCGCTCACGTTGACGGATCTCTTCTTCCTGCTTTTTTTTGTCTTCTTCTGTGGTGGACCTGCTCTTCTTCTTCTGTGGTGGACCTGCTCGTCAGCGCCCCCTGCTGACCGATCACATTATATTACATTATTAATCTAACATGAAACCGGTCATCGGGCCGTTTCTCAATCCAAAGTACAGACTGGAGTCCGGGAGGACGCAGCACGGTTTTTCTGCAATTGGACCAGCAGCGAACTTGATGACGTCACCACGTCAGCTGTTCGTGCTCATGAGTTTACTCCAATTATTCATTGTAAATTAAATATGACAATGCTTTTTTCGTTTTCCTTTAAAATATAATTATTTTATTTTGAATTGTGTTTTTTTAATTCATGTATATATATATATATATATTTATATATATTAACACATGTAATTGCAACCCTCAGTTAGAGGGTTTAACTAATAATAATAAATAATAATAACTCTTTGTGTTAGATCCTCCACACTGAATGATATCTCATATGTAACCGCTCCGGAGACATCAGAGCCAGCGGATCATTGAAAGTCCTGCCGACATCAGGCTGTTCTCGGCGGCCTCACTGAGCGCTGACCGCCCGGTGCTGCAGGCTCACCGGGCCGAGAGCCGGACCTCAACTCTCCGAAACCAACGGAGGCTATTTTTCCACGAGAACACGAGTCCACGAGAACACGAGTCCACGAGGACACGAGTCCACGAGAACACGAGAACACGAGTCCACGACACGAGAACACGAGTCCACGAGAACACGAGAACACGACACCACGAGAACCTGGAGAACACGAGTCCACGAGAACACGAGTCCACGAGAACACGAGAACACGAGTCCACGAGAACACGAGTCCACGAGAACACGAGGACACGAGTCCACGAGAACACGAGAACACGAGTCCACGAGAACACAAGGACACGAGTCCACGAGAACACGAGTCCACGACACGAGAACACGAGTCCACGAGAACACGACACCACGAGAACCTGGAGAACACGAGTCCACGAGAACACGAGTCCACGAGAACACGAGAACACGAGAACACGAGTCCACGAGAACACGAGAACACGAGTCCACGAGTCCACTAGAACACGAGTCCACGAGAACACGAGTCCACGAGTCCACGAGTCCACGAGAACCTTGAGAACACGAGTCCACGAGAACACGAGTCCACGAGAACACAAGTCCACGAGTACACGAGAACACGAGAACACGAGAACCTTGAGAACACGAGAACACGAGTCCACGAGGACACGAGAACACGAGTCCACGAGGACACGAGAACACGACACCACGAGAACCTTGAGAACACGAGTCCACGAGTCCACGAGAACACGAGTCCACGAGAACACGAGTCCACGAGAACACGAGAACACGAGTCCACGACACGAGAACACGAGTCCACGAGAACACGAGAACACGACACCACGAGAACCTGGAGAACACGAGTCCACGAGAACACGAGTCCACGAGAACACGAGAACACGAGAACACGAGTCCACGAGAACACGAGTCCACGAGAACACGAGGACACGAGTCCACGAGAACACGAGAACACGAGTCCACGAGAACACAAGGACACGAGTCCACGAGAACACGAGTCCACGACACGAGAACACGAGTCCACGAGAACACGACACCACGAGAACCTGGAGAACACGAGTCCACGAGAACACGAGTCCACGAGAACACGAGAACACGAGAACACGAGTCCACGAGAACACGAGAACACGAGTCCACGAGTCCACTAGAACACGAGTCCACGAGAACACGAGTCCACGAGTCCACGAGTCCACGAGAACCTTGAGAACACGAGTCCACGAGAACACGAGTCCACGAGAACACAAGTCCACGAGTACACGAGAACACGAGAACACGAGAACCTTGAGAACACGAGAACACGAGTCCACGAGGACACGAGAACACGAGTCCACGAGGACACGAGAACACGACACCACGAGAACCTTGAGAACACGAGTCCACGAGAACACGAGTCCACGAGAACACGAGTCCACGAGAACACGAGTCCACGAGAACCTTGAGAACACGAGTCCACGAGGACACGAGTCCACGAGTCCACGAGAACACGAGTCCACGAGAACACGAGTCCACGAGTCCACTAGAACACGAGTCCACGAGTCCACGAGAACACGAGTCCACGAGAACACGAGTCCACGAGAACACGAGTCCACAAGTCCACGAGTCCACAAGTCCACGAGAACACGACTCCACGAGAACACGAGTCCACGAGAACACGAGAACACGACACCACGAGAACACGAGTCCACGAGTCCACGAGAACACGAGAACCTTGAGAACACGAGAACACGAGGACACGAGGACACGAGAACACGAGGACACGAGGACACGAGAACACGAGAACACGAGAACACGAGAACACAAGAACACGAGTCCACGAGAACACGAGAACACGAGTCCACGAGGACACGAGTCCACGAGAACCTTGAGTCCACGAGGACACGAGTCCACGATAACACGAGTCCACGAGAACACGAGTCCACGAGAACACGAGTCCACGAGAACACGAGTCCACAAGTCCACGAGTCCACGAGAACACGAGAACACGAGTCCACGAGAACACGAGTCCACTAGAACACGAGAACACGAGAACACGACTCCACGAGAACAAGAGTCCACGAGTCCACTAGAACACGAGAACACGAGTCCACGAGAACACGAGAACACGAGTCCACTAGAACACGAGAACACGACTCCATGAGAACACGAGTCCACGAGAACAAGAGTCCACGAGAACACGACACCACGAGAACACGAGACCACTAGAACACAAGTCCACGAGTCCACGAGAACACAAGTCCACGAGTCCACGAGAACACAAGTCCACGAGTCCACGAGAACACGAGTCCACGAGAATCTTGAGAACACTAGTCCACGAGAACACGAGGACACGAGAACACGAGTCCACAAGTCCACGAGAACACGAGTCCACGAGGACACGAGAACACGAGGACACGAGGACACGAGAACACGAGAACACGAGAACACGAGAACACAAGAACACGAGTCCACGAGAACACGAGAACACGAGTCCACGAGGACACGAGTCCACGAGAACCTTGAGTCCACGAGGACACGAGTCCACGATAACACGAGTCCACGAGAACACGAGTCCACGAGAACACGACACCACGAGAACACGAGACCACTAGAACACAAGTCCACGAGTCCACGAGAACACAAGTCCACGAGTCCACGAGAACACAAGTCCACGAGTCCACGAGAACACGAGTCCACGAGAATCTTGAGAACACTAGTCCACGAGAACACGAGGACACGAGAACACGAGTCCACAAGTCCACGAGAACACGAGTCCACGAGAACCTTGAGAACACTAGTCCACGAGAACACGAGTCCAGGAGAACACGAGTCCACTAGAACACGAGTCCACGAGAACACGAGTCCACAAGTCCACGAGAACACAAGTCCACGAGTCCACGAGAACACGAGTCCACGAGAATCTTGAGAACACTAGTCCACGAGAACACGAGGACACGAGAACACGAGTCCACAAGTCCACGAGAACACGAGTCCACGAGAACCTTGAGAACACTAGTCCACGAGAACACGAGTCCAGGAGAACACGAGTCCACTAGAACACGAGTCCACGAGAACACGAGTCCACAAGTCCACGAGAACACGAGTCCACGACTCCACGAGAACACATGTCCACAAGTCCACGAGAACACGAGTCCACGACTCCACGAGAACCTTGAGAACACGAGTCCACGACTCCACGAGAACACGAGTCCACGAGAACCTTGAGAACACGAGTCCACGAGGACACGAGAACACGACACCACGAGAACACAAGAACACGAGTCCACGAGTCCACGAGAACACGACACGAGTCCACGAGGACACGAGTCCACGAGAACCTTGAGAACACGAGGACACGAGTCCACGAGAACCTTGAGGACACGAGTCCACGAGAACCTTGAGAACACGAGTCCACGAGGACACGAGAACACGAGAACACGAGTCCACGAGAACACGAGAACACGAGTCCACGAGGACACGAGAACACGAGTCCACGAGGACACGAGAACACGAGTCCACGAGAACACGAGAACCTTGAGAACACAAGTCCACGAGAACACGAGAACACAAGTCCACGAGAACCTTGAGAACACGAGTCCACGAGAACCTTGAGAACACAAGTCCACGAGGACACGAGGACACGAGAACCTTGAGAACACGAGTCCACGAGAACACGAGTCCACGAGTCCACGAGAACCTTGAGAACACGAGAACACGAGGACACGAGAACACAAGTCCACGAGTACACGAGAACACGAGAACACGAGAACCTTGAGAACACGAGAACACGAGTCCACGAGGACACGAGAACACGAGTCCACGAGGACACGAGAACACGACACCACGAGAACCTTGAGAACACGAGTCCACGAGAACACGAGTCCACGAGAACACGAGTCCACGAGAACACGAGTCCACGAGAACCTTGAGAACACGAGTCCACGAGGACACGAGTCCACGAGTCCACGAGAACACGAGTCCACGAGAACACGAGTCCACGAGTCCACTAGAACACGAGTCCACGAGTCCACGAGAACACGAGTCCACGAGAACACGAGTCCACGAGAACACGAGTCCACAAGTCCACAAGTCCACGAGAACACGACTCCACGAGAACACGAGTCCACGAGAACACGAGAACACGACACCACGAGAACACGAGTCCACGAGTCCACGAGAACACGAGAACCTTGAGAACACGAGAACACGAGGACACGAGGACACGAGAACACGAGGACACGAGGACACGAGAACACGAGAACACGAGAACACGAGAACACAAGAACACGAGTCCACGAGAACACGAGTCCACGAGGACACGAGTCCACGAGAACCTTGAGTCCACGAGGACACGAGTCCACGATAACACGAGTCCACGAGAACACGAGTCCACGAGAACACGAGTCCACGAGAACACGAGTCCACAAGTCCACGAGTCCACGAGAACACGAGAACACGAGTCCACGAGAACACGAGTCCACTAGAACACGAGAACACGAGAACACGACTCCACGAGAACAAGAGTCCACGAGTCCACTAGAACACGAGAACACGAGTCCACGAGAACACGAGAACACGAGTCCACTAGAACACGAGAACACGAGAACACGACTCCATGAGAACACGAGTCCACGAGAACAAGAGTCCACGAGAACACGACACCACGAGAACACGAGACCACTAGAACACAAGTCCACGAGTCCACGAGAACACAAGTCCACGAGTCCACGAGAACACAAGTCCACGAGTCCACGAGAACACGAGTCCACGAGAATCTTGAGAACACTAGTCCACGAGAACACGAGGACACGAGAACACGAGTCCACAAGTCCACGAGAACACGAGTCCACGAGAACCTTGAGAACACTAGTCCACGAGAACACGAGTCCAGGAGAACACGAGTCCACTAGAACACGAGTCCACGAGAACACGAGTCCACAAGTCCACGAGAACACGAGTCCACGACTCCACGAGAACACATGTCCACAAGTCCACGAGAACACGAGTCCACGACTCCACGAGAACCTTGAGAACACGAGTCCACGACTCCACGAGAACACGAGTCCACGAGAACCTTGAGAACACGAGTCCACGAGGACACGAGAACACGACACCACGAGAACACAAGAACACGAGTCCACGAGTCCACGAGAACACGACACGAGTCCACGAGGACACGAGGACACGAGTCCACGAGAACCTTGAGAACACGAGGACACGAGTCCACGAGAACCTTGAGGACACGAGTCCACGAGAACCTTGAGAACACGAGTCCACGAGGACACGAGAACACGAGAACACGAGTCCACGAGAACACGAGAACACGAGTCCACGAGGACACGAGAACACGAGTCCACGAGGACACGAGAACACGAGTCCACGAGAACACGAGAACCTTGAGAACACAAGTCCACGAGAACACGAGAACACAAGTCCACGAGAACCTTGAGAACACGAGTCCACGAGAACCTTGAGAACACAAGTCCACGAGGACACGAGGACACGAGAACCTTGAGAACACGAGTCCACGAGAACACGAGTCCACGAGTCCACGAGAACCTTGAGAACACGAGAACACGAGGACACGAGTCCACGAGGACACGAGTCCACGAGAACACGACACGAGAACACGAGTCCACGAGTCCACTAGAACACGAGAACACGAGTCCACGAGAACACGAGAACACGAGTCCACTAGAACACGAGAACACGACACGAGTCCACGAGGACACGAGGACACGAGTCCACGAGAACCTTGAGAACACGAGGACACGAGTCCACGAGAACCTTGAGGACACGAGTCCACGAGAACCTTGAGAACACGAGAACACGAGTCCACGAGGACACGAGAACACGAGTCCACGAGGACACGAGAACACGAGTCCACGAGGACACGAGAACACGAGTCCACGAGAACACGAGAACCTTGAGAACACAAGTCCACGAGAACACGAGAACACGAGTCCACGAGAACCTTGAGAACACGAGTCCACGAGAACCTTGAGAACACAAGTCCACGAGGACACGAGGACACGAGAACCTTGAGAACACGAGTCCACGAGAACACGAGTCCACGAGTCCACGAGAACCTTGAGAACACGAGAACACGAGGACACGAGTCCACGAGGACACGAGTCCACGAGAACACGAGTCCACGAGTCCACTAGAACACGAGTCCACGAGTCCACTAGAACACGAGAACACGAGAACATGACTCCTTGAGAACACGAGAACACGAGGACACGAGTCCACGAGGACACGAGTCCACGAGAACACGAGTCCACGAGAACACGAGTCCACGAGTCCACTAGAACACGAGAACACGAGTCCACGAGAACATGACTCCATGAGAACACGAGTCCACGAGAACAAGAGTCCACGAGAACACGACACCACGAGAACACGAGACCACTAGAACACGAGACCACGACTCCACGAGAACCTTGAGAACACGAGAACACGACTCCACGAGAACCTTGAGAACACGAGTCCACGAGGACACGAGAACACGACACCACGAGTCCACGAGAACACGAGTCCACAAGTCCACGAGAACACGAGTCCACAAGTCCACGAGAACACGAGTCCACGAGAACACGACACAAGTCCACGAGTCCACGAGGACACGAGTCCACGAGAACCTTGAGAACACGAGTCCACGAGAACACGAGGACACGAGTCCACGAGAACCTTGAGGATACGAGTCCACGAGAACCTTGAGAACACGAGTCCACGAGGACACGAGAACACGAGTCCACGAGAACACGAGAACACGAGTCCACGAGTCCACGAGAACACGAGAATACGAGAACACGAGAACACGAGTCCACGAGTCCACGAGAACACGAGTCCACGAGAACACGAGGACACGAGTCCACTAGAACACGAGTCCACGAGAACACGAGTCCACGAGAACACGAGTCCACAAGTCCACGAGAACACGAGTCCACAAGTCCACGAGAACACGAGTCCACGAGAACACGAGTCCACGAGAACACGAGTCCACGAGAACACGAGAACACGAGTCCACGAGTCCACGAGAACACGAGTCCACAAGAACACGAGTCCACGAGTCCACGAGAACACGAGAACACGAGTCCACTAGAACACGAGAACACGAGTCCACGAGAACACGAGTCCACGAGTCCACGAGAACACGAGAACCTTGAGAACACGAGAACCTTGAGAACACGAGTCCACGAGAACACGAGTCCACGAGAACCTTGAGAACACGAGTCCACGAGAACACGAGAACACGAGTCCACGAGAACCTTGAGAACACAAGTCCACGAGGACACGAGAACCTTGAGAACACGAGGACACGAGTCCACGAGAACCTTGAGAACACGAGAACACGAGGACACGAGTCCACGAGGACACGAGTCCACGAGAACACGAGTCCACGAGAACACGAGTCCACGACACGAGAACACGAGTCCACGAGTCCACGAGAACACGAGAACACGAGAACACGAGTCCACTAGAACACGAGAACACGAGAACATGACTCCATGAGAACGCAAGTCCACGAGAACAAGAGTCCACGAGAACACGACACCACGAGAACACGAGACCACTAGAACACGAGACCACTAGAACACGAGAACACAAGTCCACGAGTACCTTGAGAACACGAGAACACGACTCCACGAGAACCTTGAGAACACGAGTCCACGAGGACACGAGAACACGACACCACGAGTCCACGAGAACACGAGTCCACAAGTCCACGAGAACACGAGTCCACAAGTCCACGAGAACACGAGTCCACGAGAACACGACACGAGTCCACGAGTCCACGAGGACACGAGGACACGAGTCCACGAGAACCTTGAGAACACGAGTCCACGAGAACACGAGGACACGAGTCCACGAGAACCTTGAGGACACGAGTCCACGAGAACCTTGAGAACACGAGTCCACGAGGACACGAGAACACGAGTCCACGAGTCCACGAGAACACGAGAATACGAGAACACGAGAACACGAGTCCACGAGTCCACGAGAACACGAGTCCACGAGAACACGAGGACACGAGTCCACTAGAACACGAGTCCACGAGAACACGAGTCCACGAGAACACGAGTCCACAAGTCCACGAGAACACGAGTCCACAAGTCCACGAGAACACGAGTCCACGAGAACACGACACGAGAACACGAGTTCACGAGAACACGAGAACACGAGTCCACGAGTCCACGAGAACACGAGTCCACAAGAACACGAGTCCACGAGTCCACGAGAACACGAGTCCACTAGAACACGAGAACACGAGTCCACGAGGACACGAGAACACGAGTCCACGAGTCCACGAGAACACGAGAACCTTGAGAACACGAGAACCTTGAGAACACGAGTCCACGAGAACACGAGTCCACGAGTCCACGAGAACCTTGAGAACACGAGTCCACGAGAACACGAGAACACGAGTCCACGAGAACCTTGAGAACACAAGTCCACGAGGACACGAGAACCTTGAGAACACGAGGACACGAGTCCACGAGAACCTTGAGAACACGAGAACACGAGGACACGAGTCCACGAGAACACGAGTCCACGAGAACACGAGTCCACGACACGAGAACACGAGTCCACGAGTCCACTAGAACACGAGAACACGAGTCCACGAGAACACGAGAACACGAGTCCACTAGAACACGAGAACACGAGAACATGACTCCATGAGAACACGAGTCCACGAGAACAAGAGTCCACGAGAACACGACACCACGAGAACACGAGACCACTAGAACACGAGACCACTAGAACACGAGAACACAAGTCCACGAGTCCACGAGAACACGAGTCCACGAGTCCACGAGAACACGAGAACACGAGTCCACGAGAACACGAGAACACGAGTCCACGAGAACACGAGAACACGAGTCCACGAGAACACGAGTCCACTAGAACACGAGAACACGAGTCCACGAGGACACGAGAACACGAGTCCACGAGTCCACGAGAACACGAGAACCTTGAGAACACGAGAACCTTGAGAACACGAGTCCACGAGTCCACGAGAACCTTGAGAACACGAGTCCACGAGAACACGAGTCCACGAGAACACGAGTCCACGAGAACCTTGAGAACACGAGTCCACGAGAACCTTGAGAACACAAGTCCACGAGGACACGAGGACACGAGAACCTTGAGAACACGAGTCCACGAGAACACGAGTCCACGAGTCCACGAGAACCTTGAGAACACGAGAACACGAGGACACGAGTCCACGAGGACACGAGTCCACGAGAACACGAGTCCACGAGTCCAGTAGAACACGAGTCCACGAGTCCACTAGAACACGAGAACACGAGAACATGACTCCTTGAGAACACGAGAACACGAGGACACGAGTCCACGAGGACACGAGTCCACGAGAACACGAGTCCACGAGAACACGAGTCCACGAGTCCACTAGAACACGAGAACACGAGTCCACGAGAACACGAGAACATGACTCCATGAGAACACGAGTCCACGAGAACAAGAGTCCACGAGAACACGACACCACGAGAACACGAGACCACTAGAACACGAGACCACGACTCCACGAGAACCTTGAGAACACGAGAACACGACTCCACGAGAACCTTGAGAACACGAGTCCACGAGGACACGAGAACACGACACCACGAGTCCACGAGAACACGAGTCCACAAGTCCACGAGAACACGAGTCCACAAGTCCACGAGAACACGAGTCCACGAGAACACGACACAAGTCCACGAGTCCACGAGGACACGAGTCCACGAGAACCTTGAGAACACGAGTCCACGAGAACACGAGGACACGAGTCCACGAGAACCTTGAGGACACGAGTCCACGAGAACCTTGAGAACACGAGTCCACGAGGACACGAGAACACGAGTCCACGAGAACACGAGAACACGAGTCCACGAGTCCACGAGAACACGAGAAAACGAGAACACGAGAACACGAGTCCACGAGTCCACGAGAACACGAGTCCACGAGAACACGAGGACACGAGTCCACTAGAACACGAGTCCACGAGAACACGAGTCCACGAGAACACGAGTCCACAAGTCCACGAGAACACGAGTCCACAAGTCCACGAGAACACGAGTCCACGAGAACACGACACGAGAACACGAGTCCACGAGAACACGAGAACACGAGTCCACGAGTCCACGAGAACACGAGTCCACAAGAACACGAGTCCACGAGTCCACGAGAACACGAGAACACGAGTCCACTAGAACACGAGAACACGAGTCCACGAGAACACGAGTCCACGAGTCCACGAGAACACGAGAACCTTGAGAACACGAGAACCTTGAGAACACGAGTCCACGAGAACACGAGTCCACGAGAACCTTGAGAACACGAGTCCACGAGAACACGAGAACACGAGTCCACGAGAACCTTGAGAACACAAGTCCACGAGGACACGAGAACCTTGAGAACACGAGGACACGAGTCCACGAGAACCTTGAGAACACGAGAACACGAGGACACGAGTCCACGAGGACACGAGTCCACGAGAACACGAGTCCACGAGAACACGAGTCCACGACACGAGAACACGAGTCCACGAGTCCACGAGAACACGAGAACACGAGTCCACTAGAACACGAGAACACGAGAACATGACTCCATGAGAACGCAAGTCCACGAGAACAAGAGTCCACGAGAACACGACACCACGAGAACACGAGACCACTAGAACACGAGACCACTAGAACACGAGAACACAAGTCCACGAGTACCTTGAGAACACGAGAACACGACTCCACGAGAACCTTGAGAACACGAGTCCACGAGGACACGAGAACACGACACCACGAGTCCACGAGAACACGAGTCCACGAGAACACGAGTCCACAAGTCCACGAGAACACGAGTCCACGAGAACACGACACGAGTCCACGAGTCCACGAGGACACGAGGACACGAGTCCACGAGAACCTTGAGAACACGAGTCCACGAGAACACGAGGACACGAGTCCACGAGAACCTTGAGGACACGAGTCCACGAGAACCTTGAGAACACGAGTCCACGAGGACACGAGAACACGAGTCCACGAGTCCACGAGAACACGAGAATACGAGAACACGAGAACACGAGTCCACGAGTCCACGAGAACACGAGTCCACGAGAACACGAGGACACGAGTCCACTAGAACACGAGTCCACGAGAACACGAGTCCACGAGAACACGAGTCCACGAGAACACGAGTCCACAAGTCCACGAGAACACGAGTCCACAAGTCCACGAGAACACGAGTCCACGAGAACACGACACGAGAACACGAGTTCACGAGAACACGAGAACACGAGTCCACGAGTCCACGAGAACACGAGTCCACAAGAACACGAGTCCACGAGTCCACGAGAACACGAGTCCACTAGAACACGAGAACACGAGTCCACGAGGACACGAGAACACGAGTCCACGAGTCCACGAGAACACGAGAACCTTGAGAACACGAGAACCTTGAGAACACGAGTCCACGAGAACACGAGTCCACGAGTCCACGAGAACCTTGAGAACACGAGTCCACGAGAACACGAGAACACGAGTCCACGAGAACCTTGAGAACACAAGTCCACGAGGACACGAGAACCTTGAGAACACGAGGACACGAGTCCACGAGAACCTTGAGAACACGAGAACACGAGGACACGAGTCCACGAGAACACGAGTCCACGAGAACACGAGTCCACGACACGAGAACACGAGTCCACGAGTCCACTAGAACACGAGAACACGAGTCCACGAGAACACGAGAACACGAGTCCACTAGAACACGAG
>NC_046987.1:23574024-23579024 GCF_009769545.1 Cyclopterus lumpus
ATCCTAAAACATCCCCCAGCAGCCTATAAGCCTATAGCAGCATATCAAGGGGCTCGACCAGGGCAAACCTGATTCAGCCCTAACTATAAGCACTATTAAAGAGGAAAGTCTTAAGTCTATTCTTGAATGAGGTGACTGTGTCTGCCTCCAGGACTGAAAGTGGAAGCTGGTTCCATAAAAGAGGAGCTTGATAACTGAAGGCTCTGGCTCCCATCCTACTTTTTAGGACTCTAGGAACCACAAGTAGCCCCGCATTTAGTGAGCGCAGCTCTCTAGTGGGGCAATATGGTACTACAAGCTCCTTAAGATATGATGGTGCATCACCAATCAAGGCTTTGTAGGTGAGGAGAAGAATTTTAAATGTGATTCTTGATTTTACAGGGAGCCAGTGCAGCGCAGCTAATACAGGAGTAATGTGATCTCTTTTCTTAGTTTTTGTAAGTACACGAGCTGCAGCATTCTGGATCAACTGGAGGGATTTAAGAGACTTATTAGGGCAGCCTGATAATAAGGAGTTGCAGTAATCTAGTCTGGAAGTAACAAACGCGTGAACCAGCTTTTCTGCATCTTTTTGAGACAAGATGTGCCTGATTTTTGAAATGTTACGTAGATGAAAAAATGCAATCCTTGAGATTTGCTTAACGTGGGAGTTAAAGGACAAGTCTCGGTCAAAGATAACGCCTAGATTCTTTACAGTGGTGTTGGATGCGAGGGAAATGCCATCTACAGAAACCACATCACCAGATAATTGATCTCTGAGGTGTTCAGGGCTGAGTAAAATAACTTCAGTTTTGTCTGAGTTTAACATCAGGAAGTTGCAGGTCATCCATGTTTTTATGTCTTTAAGACATTCTTGAATTTTAGCGAGCTGGTTGGTCTCCTCTGGTTTGATCGATAGATATAATTGAGTATCGTCTGCATAGCAATGAAAGTTTATGCAGTGTTTCCTGATAATATTGCCCATATATATAAGGTAAATAAAATTGGTCCAAGCACAGAACCTTGTGGAACTCCTTGATTAACGTTGGTGGTCATTGAGGCTTCATCGTTTACAAATACAAATTGAGATCGATCTGATAAATAGGATTTAAACCAACTTAGTGCGGTACCTGAAATGCCAATCGACTGATCCAGTCTCTGTAATAGGATGTCATGATCAATGGTGTCGAACGCAGCACTAAGGTCTAATAATACCAGTACGGAGATGAGTCCTTTATCTGATGCAATTAGGAGGTCATTTGTAATTTTCACCAGTGCTGTCTCTGTGCTGTGGTGTTTTCTAAATCCTGACTGAAACTCCTCAAATAAACTATTCTGATGTAGGAAGTCGCACAACTGATTTGCGACTACTTTCTCAAGGATCTTAGAGAGGAAGGGAAGGTTAGAGATTGGTCTGTAGTTAGCCAACACCTCTGGATTAAGAGTGGGCTTTTTCAGGAGAGGTTTAATTACAGCTACTTTGAAGGAATGTGTTACATGGCCTGTTAGCAAAGACACATTAACAATATCCAGCAGAGAGGTGCCAATTAAAGGCAACACGTCTTTAAGCAGCCTCGTTGGGATGGGGTCCAAGAGACAGGTAGACGGTTTAGAAGTAGAAACCATTGAGGACAATTGGTCTAGGTTAATGGGAGAAAAGCTATCCAAATATACACCAGGGCATACAGCCGTTTCCAAGGCCACTCCTCTTGATGACAGATCGGTAGTAGTTAAGGGCAAGAGAGCATCAATCTTGCCTCTAATAGTTCAAATCTTTTCATTGAAGAAGTTCATGAAGTCATTACTACTGAGGTCTATAGGAATACACGGCTCCACAGAGCTGTGACTCTCTGTCAGCCTGGCTACAGTGCTAAAGAGAACCCTGGGGTTGTTCTTATTTTTCTCTATTACTGATGAGTAATAGGCTGCTCTGGCATTACGGAGAGCCTTTTTATATGTTTTAAGACTATCTCGCCAAACTAAGCGTGATTCTTCCAGATTGGTGGAACGCCATATGCTTTCAAGCTTTCGTGAAGTTTGCTTTAGGTTGCGGGTCTGAGGGTTCTACCAGGGAGCAAACCTCCTTTGCCTCACTGTCTTCTTCTTCAGTGGGGCTATCGAGTCTAGTGTCATTCTCAGTGAGCCTGTAGCACTATCGACAATATGATCAATCTGGGACGGACTAAAGTTAGCACAGGAGTCCTCCGTCACATTGAGACGTGGTATTGAATCAAATGCAGAAGGAATCGCTTCTATAAATTTAGCTACAGCACTGTCAGTTAGACATCTGGTGTAGAAACTTTTGACTAACGGTGTATACTCCGGGAGTATAAACTCAAAAGTTATGAGGTAATGGTCTGACAGAAGAGGGTTCTGTGGGAAGACCTCCAAATGCTCAATGTCAATGCCATATGTAAGAACAAGGTCGAGGGTGTGGCCAAAGCAGTGAGTGGGTTTCTGTACTCTCTGACAGAAGCCAATCGAGTCCAACAATGAGATAAATGCAGTACTAAGGCAATCATTGTCAATATCCACATGAATATTAAAATCTCCTACAATAATAACCTTATCAGTTTTAAGGACTAAACTTGATAAACACTCTGAAAATTCAGATATAAATTCTGAATATGGACCTGGTGGCCGGTACAGTATAACAAATAGGATTGGCTGTAATATTTTACAGGTTGGATGTGAAAGACTAAGAACAAGGCTTTCAAATGAGTTGTAGTTTAGTTTAGGTTTAGGATTCATTAATAGGCTTGAGTCAAAGATGGCTGCTACTCCACCTCCTCGGCCGGTGCCTCGAGGAATGTGAGTATTAATATGACTTGGAGGAGTTGATTCATTTAGGCTGACATATTCTTCATGGCTTAGCCAGGTTTCAGTAAGACACAATAAATCAATGTGATTGTCTGATATTAAATCATTTACTAATACCGCTTTAGATGACAGAGATTTAATATTTAGGAGTCCACATTTAATTATCTTGTTTTGTTGCACTGTGGCAGTAGTGATGTTAACCTGTATGAGGTTATTTTGTATGACTCCTCTTCTGGTTACTTTTGATTTAATTAATTTAAGTGGCCGTGGGACAGACACAGTCTCTATAGAGTTAAGGTTAAGGGTGGGTAACTGCTCGGATGGAAGTGCAGAGAAGGGTGGAAGACTACAACTCTGCTTCTGCTTCCTGATCTGAACTCTGGGTCATGGATTAAGTCCGCTAATCAACTTCGCCATGTTCGCAGAAATGAGACGCGCTCCATCCCAAGTGGGATGAATGCCGTCTGGACTCATCAGATCAGGCTTTCCCCAGAAAGTCCTCCAGTTATCTATGTAGCCCACATTGTTTGCTGGGCACCACCTGGACAACCAGCGGTTGAACGACGACATGCGGCTATACATGTCATCATTGATCAGATTGGGGAGAGGGCCAGAGAAAACTACGGTGTCCGACATTGTCTTGGCATAAGTACACACCGATTCCACATTAATTTTAGTGACCTCCGACCGCTGCAGTCGGGAGTCATTACCGCCGGCGTGTATTATAATCTTACTGTAACTACGCTCATCTTGAGCCAGCAGTTTTAAACAAGATTCAATGTCGCCCGCTCTGGCCCCCGGGATGCATATGACTTTGGTCCCTGGCTTCCCTATCTTCACGTTTCTGACTATGGAGCTACCTATAACCAGAGTGGGTTTCTCAGCGGGTGCGTCGCTGAGTGGGGAAAACTGGTTCGAAACGTGAAGAGGTTGGCGGTGCTCAGTGGGCTTCTGTTTAGACTTAAAACCCCTTCGAACAGTCACCCAGCCATCCGGCTGCTCGGGGGCTGCCGGGGGACAGCTAACAGAGGCTAAAGCTAAAGGCCCCGCACCGGCTATGGGGGGAGGCGGGCTAACTAGCGTAACTGTCTGAGCTTCGATGGTGCGGAGCCGTGCATCTAACCCACTTAGAACTGCCTCCAACCTAGCAAATGAACTACACTTGTTGCATGTACCGTTATCATTAAGAGAGGCAGAGGAATAGCTAAACATGAGACACTCTGAGCAAGAGGGAGCGGGAGGGGGAGAAGAAAACATCGCGAGCTGCTAAGCTGGCAACCGGAAGTGATGCAATACGCTTACCGGAAGAGAGAGAGCGATGCGTTCAGGATACAAACAATGGGTCACTGAGTCTCTTGGGCTGGTTAGGTCAATCCAGGGTTAGGGGTCTGAACCATGAGAACCATGAGAACCAGGAACAGAACTGTTCATGAGTTCCCTGAGCCACTCCTCCACTGCAGCTGAGCCCATTCACACCCCGCCACCACAAGAACCATGAAGAGAACCATGGACAGAACTATGGACAGATCCATGAGAACCAGGAACAGAACCATGAACACAACTGTTGAGCCACAGAGCCTTACAGTGAACATGTCCACAGAGGACATTATATGAGACTTTACAGTGAACATGTCCACAGAGGACATTATATTAGCGACTTTACAGTGAACATGTCCACAGAGGACATTATATTAGAGACTTTACAGTGAACATGTCTACAGAGGACATTATATTAGAGACTTTACAGTGAACATGTCTACAGAGGACATTATATTAGCGACTTTACAGTGAACATGTCCACAGAGGACATTATATTAGAGACTTTACAGTGAACATGTCTACAGAGGACATTATATAAGAGACTTTACAGTGAACATGTCCACAGAGGACATTATATGAGACTTTACAGTGAACATGTCCACAGAGGACATTATATTAGAGACTTTACAGTGAACATGTCCACAGAGGACATTATATAAGAGACTTTACAGTGAACATGTCTACAGAGGACATTATATGAGACTTTACAGTGAACATGTCCACAGAGGACATTATATGAGAGACTTTACAGTGAACATGTCCACAGAGGACATTATATAAGAGACTTTACAGTGAACATGTCTACAGAGGACATTATATGAGACTTTACAGTGAACATGTCTACAGAGGACATTATATAAGAGACTTTACAGTGAACATGT